>NC_041393.1:382360046-382381898 GCF_002162155.2 Triticum dicoccoides | reverse complement strand
GATGAACAGGACCCCGTGGTGTGGAGGGCTGGATGAACAGTAGACGATGGAGGGGTGCCCGTGGAGGGGTGGTTGAACAGGACCCCGTGGTGTGGAGGGCTGGATGAACAGTAGATGGTGAAGGGGTGCCTGTGGAGGGGTGGTTGAACAATAGTCGGTGGAGTAGCGCGCGGTGGAGGCTGGATGAACAGGAGCCCGTGGAGGCTGGAGGAGGTCGACGGTAGCCCGTGGAGGCTGGAGGAGGTCGACGGTGGAGATGAACAGTATCCCGTGGAGTCCCGTTTTGCGGTACACCACACCCCTCCCGATGAACAGGACCCCCGTTTCGACTATAGCGCTCCAACACAAGTCCGTTTCGTCCGTTTTGCGGTACGCTCCACCCCTCCCGATCAACAGGACCCCCGTTTCGACC
This sequence comes from Triticum dicoccoides, assembly GCF_002162155.2. Lineage (NCBI taxonomy): Eukaryota > Viridiplantae > Streptophyta > Magnoliopsida > Poales > Poaceae > Triticum > Triticum dicoccoides. The sequence goes on along the minus strand of NC_041393.1, from coordinate 382,381,486 downwards.
GTAGGAGGTCTGTTTCCTCCGTTTTGCGGTACGCCACACCCCTCCCGATCAACAGGACCCCCGTTTCGACCGTAGGAGGTCCGTTTCCTCTGTTTTGCGGTACGCCAGACCCCTCCCGATCAATAGGACCCTGTTCTAAATGTAGGAGGTCCGTTTCCTTCGTTCTGCGGTACGCCAGGCCTCGTTTCCATCGCCTGTTCCGTCCAAGCCCTCCTGATGAACACGACCACGCATTCCGTTCTGACCCAGCCGTTTGGCTCCCACGTGTTCCGTTGCCTCCCGATGAACACGACGCATTCCGTTGCCTCCCCATGAAGATGGCGCATTCCGTTGCCTCCCCATGAACACAATGACGATGCTGTTTCTCCGTTCCGACCCAGCCATGTACACGAGCCCTCATCATACGTATGCGCAAGTAGGCGTTCGAGACACCGCCCATATGTACACATGCGTGGCTGTAATTTCTTTCTTGCACCCTGGCCGCTGTACGTGCGTGTACATGCTACGTGCGCGCCTCTACTACGAGACGTGCGCACCTCTACATCCACCAGTATATATGTACGTACACATTCGCGACCAGAATGACAACGCTACGTACGCTTCGACCAGGTGGGTCCCAATTGTCAAGCACTTCCTTGCGTGCGAAGATGTAGCTGGTGGGTCCCAGCAGTCAAGGGGGCGAATTGTTTTGTTTTTTTTGCTGGGACACACTTCCTTGCATGCGAAGGTGTAGCTGGTGGGTCCCAGCAGTCAGGGGGAAACGTTTTTTTCACGAAATATGGTGGCCCGTCCGGTGGGTCCCCGCTGTCAGGTGGAGGAATAATTATTTTGCGCGTAATAAGGAGGCACTTCCTTGCTGCGGCCGTGGACCCAGCTGTCAGCGTCTCCACGCATAATACTCTTCCGATGGAAGTCGTTCGTTGACCACATTGACCACGCCGCGCCGAGAGCACCACGGTGGTAGACGACGGCGAGGCTTAGGAAGGGGACGACACAGAGGCAGGGAAGACTCAGCAGTTGTTTCCCATGCGGAGGGGAGTACGACTATACGAGGGTTTACTGGTTCGTCTGCCGTCGCCGGAGAATAACAGCAGGTGTGGGTGAGTAGTGGGATGGCTAGGCCAGCGATGGGAGTACAGTGGGGCGGTGAGGCCTGCGCGGTAGCACAGGCGGCCGCGGGGAGGAGGGAGCAGGCAGTCCCGCCGGCGCTTGTTTGAGCGGCTAGAGCAGGAAGAGTAGAGATTGAAGAAGCACGACGGCCGTTGGATGGACATCCAACAGTCACTGCTTGTGCGTCAACCTTTTTTTAGGAAAGCCTCAAATCTGTGGAAAACAGCATACAGCCCATCTGCCATTATTTCTAATAATTTACAGCCCATTTTCTTATTCTTAAGGTTTTTTTGGAGCCCATATTCTTTATGTTAGCATTATAGCCCATATTGTGGCCACGGTTAAAAATTATACGAAATTTTGCATATTCCGGTGTGGTCTGAACTGTTTTTAATCCCGAAATTTTGACTCACATTCAAACTGATTTCAAAAATATATGTATATCAATATAGAATCCAAAAAAATTTCCACGTATAAAAATTAATGTAATTTAAGATCTTGAAATGAAAAAAAGATATTTGAATCTAGTTGCCAGTTTGATGTGTTTTAAAAATGTACAGCCCATTTCTCATTGCTGATGGGCCATTTTCTCGGCCAGCCGAATGAAAGCTCTCCTCGTCTTGAAAGATTTGCAGCCCAACAGGCCTGACAAAGCAACTTACTTGGCAAATCACAAAAAATCTGGGATGTGGCCATAGACCCAGTTGTCAGCCTCACCACGTACAGTACTCTTCCGATGGAAGTCGTTCCTTGACCACATTGACCATGCCGCGCGGAGAGCACCACGGCGGTGGACGACGGCGAGGCCTAGGAAGGGGACGATGTAGAGCTGGGGAAGACGCGGCAGTGGAAGCCCGCACGGAGAGGAGTACAAGGGTTCACTGGTTCGGCTGCGGTGTGAGGGGGCGGTGAGGCCTCCGCGGCAGCACAACCGGCCACGGGAGGCAGGAGCATGCGGCACGACCGGCGCTGCTTTGGGTGGCTGGAGCAAGAAGACCAGAGGTTGAAGAAGCACTACGGCCGTTGGATGGACATCGTACGGTCACCGGAGCTAGAATCATTCATATTGACTAAGTTGACAAAGCCCTTCGTCCCCGTCAACTTAGTAGGCCCACAAGTCAGCCTCCCACCAAGGTGGGTCCCAGCTAGCCGGGGGAGTATTCATTTTTTGTGCGTAATAAGGAGGCACTTCCACTGGGTCCGAGCTGACAGCGGGGGAACATTGTTTTCGCGAAATACGGTGGCCCGTCCGATGTGTCCCAGCAGTCAGGGGGAAATGATTTTTTTCGCAAAATACTGGTGGCCCGTCCTGTGGGTCCCTGCTGTCAGGTGGAGGAATAATTATTTTCCGCGTAATAAGGAGGCACTTCCTTGCGGCTACCGTGGACCCAGCTGTCAGCCTCTCCATGTACAGTACTCTTACGATGGAAGTCGGTCGTTGACCACATTGACCATGCCGCGCCGAGAGCACCACGGCGGTGGATGACGGCGAGGCCTAGGAAGGGGACGACGTGGAGCCGGGCAAGACGCGGCAGTGAATGAACACGCGGAGAGGAGTACGAGCGTTCACTGGTTCGGCTGCGGTGTGAGGCTGCCGTCGCTGCAGAATAACAGGGTGTGTGTGTTAGGACCCCGACTCGATGCCACATCGATCTAGCATGTAACACCTCATATCACTTTGCGGCCTCGCGCAGAGTATTCCCACGGGTGTCGCCTTACCTTTGCCCGGGACCGTTTGCGCCTTTTGGCACACGTATATGATAATGTCGCTAGCATCCATATGGTAAGGAGCCTGGGCTGACATGGCTAGCCGTAAACCCAAAGTGGCACAAACTTATAGGGAAAGGCATCCATGACCCAGCATCGAACGTGTCAGTCATCAACGAGTGAATCCGGGCAGTAGCACTGGGCTAGCAGGACTCCGGTAAACCAGGCTGTAGCGGGCTAACAAGACTCCGGTATCCATCGCGTGACATTTCCCCGAAGGGACAGACATAGGAACGAAGAAGGACACATGCCGGCCAGCCTAATTGTTCCGGAGCAGTAGCAAGCTACCAAGGCTTAGTGGAAACACTAGGAGACATTTCCCGGTAAGAGAGGCTACTAAGGATAAACAACTAGATAGTCAGATCCCACACATACCAAGCATTTCAATCATACACACAATATGCTCGATATGTGCAAATACAACAAGGCATCACAACATGACTCTACGACACAAGTACTTTATTTAAAGGCTGAGAGAGCCATACATATCATATACACAAGTACGGGTCACACGACCCAGCATTCAAGTCATACAGACATACAAGCCAACAGCGGAAGTAACTTGTCTGAGTACAGACAACTAGTAACATAAAAGAGGCTTGGGGAAGCCTGGCTATACTACGTGGTCCTTCACAAGCTCAGGATCACCACCTGGGCCTCAGTCTACTCATCGATGTCAACGTCTACGAAGAACCCATTAGAAGGGGTTGCAGCGTCTTCTGAAAAATGTAAATTAAAGCAACATGAGTACAAAGGTACTCAGCAAGACTTACATCAGATCCTACATACATGCACATTATCAAGAAGGGTTGGTGGGGTTATTGCAGCAAGCCAGCTTTGACTCTTGGCTAAGCTATCCTACGAGACACCAACTTGAAATGGTTTTGCGCACACGAGTCCACTACACACCAACTCAATACACCACCGAGGATCCACCTCCGTCATCCTATGGAAGAGCCATCCTCGACACTCACGCTTATCTTGAGATTTTTAGTAGTATCCATTTACTTGTCTATGAACTGTATAGGCAACCAAGTAGTCCTTTACTGCGGACGCGGCTATTCGAATAGATAATGTTAACCATGCAGGGGTGTACTTCTTCATACATGTTTCCACCACTTAGCTTCTGCACACGACATGTGCTCGGCAGACTTCAAGCAAAAGCCGACGTGGGTGTAGACCACGACCTACCTAAACACCTAAGTCTCTAGTCCAGGTTTATCGCCTATTCAGGTTCCATCCGCAGGGAGTCCGACCGAGGTTTCCACATACGGCCCCGAACGATGTGTACAGGGTTCCGAGACACCTAACGGGTGCCCGGCATACCCGGCCACGCACCTACCGCATCACAGCCCACCCCGCGGGTCAGCGCTGCCCACGGCCTCCAGTAAGCTACAAACACCAGAAACTACTTGCAACTCCTGGACAGAGGACTAGGGTGAATAAGAAGTCGAGCGGGGTCATATTTCAGGGCCCAATGCATGGTAGTAGCTGAATCTTAAATCACACATACAGATCTCAGTGCTTAAGGTCGGCTTCAATGAAACAACCCACCATGTACTCCTACATGGCCTCTCATCGATACCTTTACCAAATCGTGTTCAACACATCACTCTCATTACCGGCATGATCATTTCACTCTAGCCCATCACCCAGATGAACCAGACCTGACACGACTCTAAGCATAGCAGGCATAGCAAGGTAGGAACAACACATACATATGGCTCAATCAACTCCTACACATGCTAGTGGGTTTCATCTAGTTACTGTGGCAATGACAGGTCATGCAGAGGAAATAGGTTCAACTACCGTAGCACACAGTAGTTTGAAATGCGTTGTCTTAATGCAGTAAAAGAGAGCAGAAGCGAGAACATGGGATTGTATCGATATGATCAAATGGTTGGTTTCTTGCCTGATGGGTCGATGCACTGATATTGTTCTTCGTTAGGGTAATTGTGGTACTCCTCGGAGGCAGAACCTGCTGCAAAGAGCACCAATACACAAACATCACCAAACAATATGCAACAATATGATGCATGCATGAGACATGGCAAAATGAGTGTATTGGGCTAGTGCAACTAAGACCAGATGGGTTTGAACCATTTTGAATCAAAGATTCAAGTTTCAAACTCATAAATGGCCCTTTTAAGTGCTTTAACTTGTTCTGCACTAAACATCAGTTTAGCTTGCTTAAACATGCATGGAACCAGTACAGATGGATATATTGGATTTTTCTGATCATTTTTCATATATAAAACTTTGCATTTGGAGTTACAGATTAATTTCTATGATTTTTTAAAGTTTGTGGTATTTACTGGAATTTCCTGTATAAAAATAATTCCAGTAAATAAATTACTGCGTCAGCATTATGTTAGGATGACGTCAGCGGTCAACGGAACAGTCCAGGTCAACCCTGACTAGTGGGTCCCGTGTGTTAGTGTAATTAGTTTAACTAAATATTAATTAAAACTAATCCTGATTAGTTAACAGGGCTGGGCCCCACCTGTCATTGACCCAGGGGGGGTTAAACTGGGCCCACCCATGGTCAAACGAGGGGTCAGCGGGGTCAACTCACTGGTGTTTAGCCGCCGGCAAGGCTGAACGCGGTGGCGAGAGTGGTTTTGTGCATTCCGGCAACCAAAAGAGCTGCGGAGGGCATTTACGTGTAGCTGGGAGCAAGCCGCAGCTCTTGGTGGTCTTGGTTGAGCTCGGGGTGGCCGGAAACGGCGCCAGCGACGACCTTGGCGGTCGCCGGAGTTTAGGTGATGATGAACCCGAAGCTACGGAGCACGGCGAGGCTCGTGGTGAGGTGCTACGGGTTCCTACGAGTGCGGTGAGTGCGTTGGACATGGTGGTGTGGCCAGTGGGTGGCCGGAGTCACGTCGCCGACGAGCTCCGCGGCGGCGCGTGCGGGTAAGCTACGTGAAGTCGCTACGGGGCTCGGAAGCGAGAAAGGAAAGGGGGGAGAGGTAGCTCGGCTCACGGCGATCTCGAGGAACCAGACGGCGCGGTCGGGGACGAGCTGGTGCGGTGGTGACGGCGAAGGGGATCTCCGGTGATGGCAGAGTCGGGCGAGGTCGGTGCAGAGGCCTCGGGGCAAGCGAGCGCTCGGGGCACGGCTAGCTCAAAGAAGAGGAGGGTGGCGGAGCTCCTGGACACGGCGGCACGATGCAAGGATGACGGAGAGCGCGACTACGGTGACGGTGCGGCTGCGGTGGCGTCGGCCATGGCGTGGGAGAGCGAGGGAGAGAGGCAGGGGGAAATGGAAGTGTCCACGGGGTTCGGGCGCGACGTCGAGCTCATACCGGTCAGCAGAGAGGCGAGGGGAGGAAGCAGGGCGGCGGGCAGCTGCGTGGCGCGTGCTGGTGCTGCCGTCGAGCACCTGCCCGCCTGCCTGGCGAAGGCAAGCAGCTCACTGGAGCGGCTGCTAGGCTGGGCCGGCTAGGTGGGCTGGCTAGTTGGGCTGCCAGGTTAGTTCCCTCTCTCTCTCTGTATTTATCTTTTTTTATTTATCCTATAACTTTGTGGACTTACTAAAAATACCTAAACAACTCCAAAATTCACCAAACTGCTCATGGCCATTAACTGGAATATATCCAGCATGGAACATTTTAGTTTGGGATTATTTGAGCATTTAAAATAATTTATATAATTTAAATGCCCAAACTCAAATACTTATGATTTAATTCAAAGACCTTAGGATGACCTAGAAAATTGTGCACCACTTTTGGCAGAGGTTCTGAACCAAGGCAAAAATGATGGACATTTTAGAAGGGCATTTCAGGTTCATTGAAAATAATTTTAGTAAACCCTAGTTGGTTTCAGAGGGGCCTAGGGGTTCTGTCATCCCCATTTCAAGTTTCTGTTGAGAAAAATAGACATGATGCAACACTCTAATGCATGAACTAGCTAGGGTGTGACAACTCACCCCCACTCAAAATAATCTCGTCCCGAGATTTAGGTTCCTCCGGAAAGAAGGCGGGGTACTCAAGTCGAAGACGATCCTCCCTTTCCCAAGTTGCTTCCTTCTCAGAATGGTGCGACCATTGAACCTTGAGAAACTTGATATCATGACGTCGAGTGGTACGCTCGGCTTGATCGAGGTTATGAACGGGGTACTCTCGATACGTGAGGTTATCTTGAAGATCAAGCGTTTTGTGGTCCACTCCACGGATAGGATCCGAGAAGCAACGCCTGAGTTGAGAAACGTGGAAGACATCGTGGACTCTGGAGAGATGCAGAGGTAGTTCCAATTGGTAGGCAACTTCTCCTCATTTAGCGAGAATGCGAAAGGGTCCAATGTAGCAAGGAGCCAATTTGCCTTTGATACCGAAACGATGGGTTCCCTTCAGAGGAGTAACCCGAAGGTAAGCCTTCTCGTCAACCTCAAAAGTCATAGCCTTATGTTTTCGGTCATGTTGACTCTATTGACGAGATTGGGCTGTTTTCAACTTTTCACGAACAATGCGAACTTGCTCTTCTGCTTCCTGGATCATATCCGGGCCAAAGAATTGTCTTTCCCCGATTTCTGACCAGTTAAGGGGTGTTCGACACCTTCGTCCATAGAGAACTTCAAAAGGGGCTTTACCCAAGCTAGATTGATAGCTGTTGTTATAAGCAAATTCAGCAAATGGAAGGCATTTCTCCCAATCCATTCCGAATGAGATAACAGAAGCTCGAAGCATGTCTTCTAGAATCTGGTCGACATGTTCTACTTGACCACTTGATTGAGGGTGAAAAGCAGTGCTAAAGGAAAGGCGGGTTCCCATAGCATTTTGGAAACTTTCCCAAAATTGAGAGGTGAAGAGACTTGCTCGATCCGAGTTAATTTCCAGTGGAACGCCATGGAGGGATACTATTCGGGAGATATACAAGTCTGCTAGCTGACTAGCGGTTATACTCTCACGAACGGGCAAGAAATGGGCCACTTTGGAAAGACGATCGACAACGACGAAGATAGCGTTATTCCCTCTCTTGGTCCTGGGAAAACCGGTGATGAAATCCATACCAATTTTATCCCATTTCCATTCAGGAATAGCTAAAGGTTGAAGGGTGCCAGCAGGCCGTTGGTGCTCCGCTTTAACACGACGACAGATGTCGCAATTAGTAACAAATTGAGCAATGTCTCTCTTCATCCTAGTCCACCAGAACCTCTGGCGTAGGTCCTGATACATCTTGGTACTATCGGGATGAATGGTGAGAGGAGATTCATGAGCCTCCTTAAGGATCAACTGCCGTAGATGCTGGTTCTTGGGAACCACTAAACGGTTCTCAAAGTACACAACACCATGATCATTTGTGGAGAAACATCTAGCGCCTCCGCTAGCAATGTTCTCCTTGATCCTAGATATCCCTTTATCTCGCTTTTGGGCAGCGATGATTTGATCCGTAAGAGTAGGTTTCGCCACCAAGGTGGAAAGAAATCCTTGAGGAACGATGTGAAGATTAAGCTTCCGAAATTCCTCATGGAGAGGCGGTTGACTTTGTTGTAACATCAGATTGTTACAATAAGATTTACGACTTAGTGCATCAGCCATGACATTGGCTTTTCCTGGGGTGTAAGTTATCCCTAAGTCGAAATCTGTGATCAACTCGACCCAACGTCTTTGCCTGAGATTCAAATCCGGTTGGGTGAATTTGTACTTCAGACTTTGGTGATCAGTGAAGATTTCGCAACGATTACCGAGGAGGTAATGTCGCCAGGTTTTGAGTGCATGGACTACAGCTGCAAGCTCTAGATCATGAGTAGGATAATTCTCCTCATGTGGGTGCAATTGCCGTGAAGCATAAGCAATTACGTGACGATCTTGCATAAGAATGCAACCTAGTCCTTGTCGCGAGGCGTCGCAATAGATAACAAAGTCCTTAGAGAAATCTGGTGGTACCAGTACGGGAGCAGATGTCAAGCGTCTTTTCAGTTCCTGAAAGCTGTGCTCACATTGTGGAGTCCACTCGAACTTTTTATCTTTCTTGAGGAGTTCAGTTAGAGGTTTAGCAACCTTGGAGAAGTTCTCGACAAAGCAGCGACAATAGCTTGCTAAGCCAAGGAAACTCCGAACTTGCTTGACCAATTCAGGTGGAGTCCAATTAAGGACGGCTTGAACTCGCTCGGGATTGACAGCAATACCCTTACCAGAAATGACATGTCCTAGATAGGTCACTTCTGGCAACCAAATATCGCATTTAGAGAACTTGGCATAAAGGCGATGCTCTCGAAGTTTCATCAACACTAGCCTTAGATGCTCAGCATGTTCTTCCTCGTTCTTGGAGTAGATGAGTATATCATCGAGGTAAACCACAACGAATTTATCCAAATACTCCATGAAGATTGAGTTCATTAAGCGAGAGAAAGTGGCTGGAGCGTTGGTTAAACCGAAGGACATGACGGTGTACTCGTATTGGCCATAACGAGTAACAAAGGCCATTTTAGGAATGTCCCCGTTCCTGATTTTTATTTGATGGTAGCCCAACCTCAAATCCATTTTGGAGAAGACTGAGGATCCAGCGAGCTGATCATACAGATCATTGATCCTGGGGAGCGGATACTTGTTCTTGATTGTGACCAGGTTGACTGGTCGATAATCTACAACCATCCGATCCGTACCATCCTTCTTCTTGACGAAGAGAACGGGACAAGCCCATGGAGATGAACTAGGACGGATGAAACCCTTTTTCAAGGACTCATCGAGTTGTTTCTTAAGCTCGGCTAGTTCTAGTGGTGCCATTTTATAGGGTCTTCTAGAAATTGGGACAGTTCCTGGAATGAGATGTATTACGAACTCGACATCTCTGTCAGGTGGAACACCTGGCAATTCTTCTGGAAAGACATCCGAAAAGTCACGGACTACCAGAACATCTTCGAGGTCTGGCAAAGGACTGGCGTTAAGAGAATATAACTGTCGCTTGGCTACTCGGGTCAAGACATTGACTATCTTTCCCGAAGGATGGGTGAGTTGAACGGTCCTAGAGAAACAATCAATCTTGGCATGATGGGCTGACATCCAGTCCATACCCAAGATGATATTAATATCCGAAGATTTGAGAGCTATCAAAGATGCGAGAAAAACAAGTATGTCGACTTGAATTTCATTTCCATGGCTTACTCTAGAAGTTTGCCAACTAGAACCAGGAGTAGAAATTTCCACAGTGGACGGCATGTCGCAGAATGCGGTGTTATGCAAACGAGCATAATTTTTGGATATGAATGAATGAGATGCTCCAGTACCGAAAAGAACAGATGCCGGGTGGCAATTAACAAGGAGCATACCAAGAACGACGTTTGGATCCTCTTGAGCTTCTTTAGCAGAGATACAGTTGACATGGCCACGTGCAGCGGTGTCCGGCATGGCGTAGAACACTTTCCCTATCGGGTTGCCACGGCCAACAGCTTTTCCAGACTGGTTGGGGTTGGTCTGGGGACACTCGTGCAGGTAGTGGCCCGATTCCCTACACTTGAAGCATGTCACGGAGCTGGTGCGTGGAGGAGCATTATTGGTTGGACCACCATAGGGCTTGGCTGGTGCATACTGTTGAGCTGGGCGAGGCGCCTGATAGGATGGCCTCGGTGTGAACCTGGGTGGCAGGGCGGTGTTAGGCACCCACACCCGGCGCTTCTGAGGACCAGCACCGGATGAGGAACCCAAGTCACGCCCATGCTTGCGTGTTGCTTCATAATCAGTCTGATCAGACTCAGCATTGATGGCTTTGTTTACAAGCTTCTGGAAAGATGTGCACTCATGCAGACGGAGGTCACGTTGAAGCTCAGGGCTAAGTCCCTTGCGGAACCTTGCTTGCTTCTTGGCATCAGTGGAAACTTCCTCAGTTGCATACCGTGCTAGGTTACCGAACTCCCTGCTGTATGCATCCACAGAGAGTCGACCTTGAGTGAAACTGCAGAACTCCTCATGTTTACGGTCCATAAGACCCTCCGGAATGTGGTGTTCACGGAAAGCCTCGCTGAATTCAGCCCAAGTAGTGACCCGGCCCACTGGGCGCATGGCTCCATTGTTCTCCCACCAGAGACTGGCGGGGCCTTCAAGATGATATGCAGCAAATGTGACCTTGTCAGCCTCAGCTACGAGTGCAGAACGTAGCTTGTGAGTAATACTGTGAAGCCAGTCATCAGCGTCGAGGGGCTCGACGGAGTGGTGGAAAGTGGGTGGATGTAACTTCATGAAGTCACTGAGTGACACCAAGTTATTCCTCTGATGATGTGTTGTGTTTTGCTCGATGCGCTCCAACAAACGGTTGATCTCCCGCTTGTTTCTCTCAGCCTCCAGCATAACCTCGGCCAGAGAAGGAGGGTGAGGCAGGTTTGTTTCCCCAACTCTGCTGCCTTCGGCCTGCTCTGGGAGAGCAGGGTTATTGCGGGTGTTGACCATCCTAGGGAAAACAAGACAATGGTTTAGTCCAGGATGATAAGATTCTGACATAGAAATGTAGAATGTAATGGATAACTTGGAATGTAAGATGATCATCTGTATGACATGGTAGATACAGAAACTCCTTCTTTTATTCCATCGTCATACACACCATACAAGGTTTAGTACAAAACCAAACAAGTACTACTACGGTGAAAGGAAGATTACATCTCATCGGAGGCATTCGAAGCTCCTATACATTATTTTTCTACACCTCCGGAAGGTCGTACAAGCTAAGTCATATCCCACGAGTCACGCAGGACGGTGGACGATACAACTAATACGATACTAGTGATACTACTACTAACTCAGACAGCTCCGTAGTAGTCTTCATAGAAGTCACCTCCATAGCCTGGAAGCTCAACGTGATCATCCGGAAACAGACAATCCCGTGGAACTTGTGGACCATAGGGGCTAGGATGAGGTCTTGGACCAACAAATGGTGGCCTGCGGGGACCACGAGGTGGGGTGATGCCTCCTACATCACGCCAATCCATCATGTCTGGCAGAGCAGATCTCACAGGATAGAGATCTCGCATATCCATATATCCAGCTTGCACAACCGGTGCAAACCAAGTCAAAGTGGCCCAATGATCAGCACGGGTATTGAAAAGCTCCAGTCTCAAGGCCCGATTTTCACGGTTCTTGTCTTCAAGAAACTGTGTAGTGGTGCGGGTCAGTGAGTCCTCCTGAGTGGAGTCAGCATAGATAGCCTGGAGATACCCTTGTGCTCCCGGGAGTGAAGCTGGCATATATCGGAAGTCGGAGTTCCGAAACAAGCCTGTCCTGACTCGCATGATGGTCATCATAGAGTAGGCAGCATCCTGCACAGCCATCTCAATAGTAACCCCGAGTCCATAGGAGAAGTGGAGGGGCTCGGTAGATCCAGGATAAGATGGAATTATACTGACAGTGCAAAAATATTGACTTTGATTAAAGTCTCGGAATTGCTCTTCGACCGTGTACTCAGGATACCAACGGTATCCAGCCTCAGTCATTACCCTGACCAACATGGCAGTATGGCCGGGTACATCTAGGCATCGAGTCAAACGAACCACTTGATTTTGAGGATGGGAAGCCATCTGGAACATGATATAATACAAAGACATTAGAATTTCTAGCAGAAATTGGACAGCATAACGGCTGTAATTGCTCAAAAAGGATTTTGAGGCATTTTGCAAAGAATTTCATAGACACTCAACAACATCATGTCAAGGTTCTGGGTCCATCTTAGCAACATAATGGGGTAGTAGAACTGAACTAGGCTTGTATCCATCAAACCTATAAGGTACTACTGATTAGTAACACGTGAACCTGATAGAGAGAAGAGATCCTAATTCATTAACCCCTGATGGAAGAATAGACTGACTCATATCAGAATGCCATGAGGTAAAGGAGTAAAAAGAGCCTTACTTTCCATCCCACAATCAATTCCCCTACATATAACTAAAGCATTTCTAGACTCAACATCGACCAATTTGGCTTGGAGAGCCTACAGGCAGTCCGGCTCTGATGCCGACGCTGTCGGGACCCCGACTCGATGCCACATCGATCTAGCATGTAACACCTCATATCACTTTGCGGCCTCACGCACGGTATTCCCACGGGTGTCGCCTTACCTTTGCCCGGGACCGTTTGCGCCTTTTGGCACACGTATATGATAATGTCGCTAGCGTCCATATGGTAAGGAGCCCAGGCTGACATGGCTAGTCGTAAACCCAAAGTGGCACAAACTTACAGGGACAGGCATGCATGAACCAGCATCGAACATGTCGTTCATCAACGAGTGAATTCGGGCTGTAGCACTGGGCTAGCAGGACTCCGATAAACCGGGCTGTAGCGGGCTAACAGGACTCCGGTATCCATCGCGTGACATTTCCCCGAAGGGACAGACACAGGAACGAAGAAGGACACATGCCGGTGAGCCTAAGTGTTCCGGAGCAGTAGCAAGCTACCAAGGCTCAGTGGAAACACTAGGAGACATTTCCCGGTAAGAGAGGCTACTAAGGATAAACAACTAGATAGTCAGATCCCACACATACCAAGCATTTCAATCATACACACAATATGCTCGATATGTGCAAATACAACAAGGCATCACAACATGACTCTACGACACAAGTACTTTATTTAAAGGCTGAGAGAGCCATACATATCATATACACAAGTACGGGTCACACGACCCAGCATTCAAGTCATACAGACATACAAGCCAACAGCGGAAGTAACTTGTCTGAGTACAGACAACTAGTAACATAAAAGAGGCTTGGGGAAGCCTAGCTATACTACATGGTCCTTCACAAGCTCAGGATCACCACCTGGGCCTCAGTCTACTCATCGATGTCAACGTCTACGAAGAACCCATCAGAAGGGGTTGCAGCGTCTTCTGAAAAATGTAAATTAAAGCAACATGAGTACAAAGGTACTCAGCAAGACTTACATCAGATCCTACATACATGCACATTATCAAGAAGGGTTGGTGGGGTTATTGCAGCAAGCCAGCTTTGACTCTTGGCTAAGCTATCCTACGAGACACCAACTTGAAATGGTTTTGCGCACACGAGTCCACTACACACCAACTCAATACACCACCGAGGATCCACCTCTGTCATCCTACGGAAGAGCCATCCTCGGCACTCACGCTTATCTTGAGATTTTTAGTAGTATCCATTTACTTGTCTATGAACTGTATAGGCAACCAAGTAGTCCTTTACCGTGGACGCGGCTATTCGAATAGATAATGTTAACCCTGCAGGGGTGTACTTCTTCATACATGTTTCCACCACTTAGCGTCTGCACACGACATGTGCTCGGCAGACTTCAAGCAAAAGCCGACGTGGGTGTAGACCACGACCTACCTAAACACCTAAGTCTCTAGTCCAGGTTAATTGCCTATTCAGGTTCCATCCGCAGGGAGTCCGGCCGAGGTTTCCACATACGGCCCCGAACGATGTGTACAGGGTTCCGAGACACCTAACGGGTGCCCGGCATACCCGGCCACGCACCTACCGCATCACAGCCCACCCCGCGGGTCAGCGCTGCCCACGGCCTCCAGTAAGCTACAAACACCAGAAACTACTTGCAACTCCTGCACAGAGGACTAGGGTGAATAAGAAGTCGAGCGGGGTCATATTTCAGGGCCCAATGCATGGTAGTAGCTGAATCTTAAATCACACATACAGATCTCAGTGCTTAAGGTCGGCTTCAATGAAACAATCCACCATGTACTCCTACATGGCCTCTCATCGATACCTTTACCAAATCGTGTTCAACACATCACTCTCATTACCGGCATGATCATTTCACTCTAGCCCATCACCCAGATGAACCAGACCTGACACGACTCTAAGCATAGCAGGCATAGCAAGGTAGGAACAACACATACATATGGCTCAATCAACTCCTACACATGCTAGTGGGTTTCATCTAGTTACTGTGGCAATGACAGGTCATGCAGAGGAAATGGGTTCAACTACCGTAGCACACAGCAGTTTGAAACGCGTTGTCTTAATGCAGTAAAAGAGAGCAGAAGCGAGAACATGGGATTGTATCGATATGATCAAATGGTTGGTTGCTTGCCTGATGGGTCGATGCACTGATATTGTTCTTCGTTACGGTAATCGTGGTACTCCTCGGAGGCAGAAACTGCTGCAAAGAGCACCGATACACAAACATCACCAAACAATATGCAACAATATGATGCATGCATGAGACATGGCAAAATGAGTGTATTGGGCTAATGCAACTAAGACCAGATGGGTTTGAACCATTTTGAATCAAAGATTCAAGTTTCAAACTCATAAATGGCCCTTTTAAGTGCTTTAACTTGTTCTGCACTAAACATCAGGTTAGCTTGCTTAAACATGCATGAAACTAGTACAGATGGATAGATTGGATGTTTCTGATCATTTTTCATATATAAAACTTTGCATTTGGAGTTACAGATTAATTTCTATGATTTTTTTAACGTTTGTGGTATTTACTGGAATTTCCTGTATAAAAATAATTACAGTAAATAAATTACTGCATCAGCATTACGTCAGGATGACAACAGTGGTCAACGGAACAGTCCAGGTCAACCCTGACTAGTGGGTCCCGTGTGTCAGAGTAATTAGTTTAACTAAATATTAATTAAAACTAATCTTGATTAGTTAACAGGGCTGGGCCCCACCTGTCATTGACCCAGGGGGGTCAAACTGGGCCCACCCGTGGTCAAACGAGGGGTCAGCGGGGTCAACTCACCGGTGTTTAGCCGCTGGCGAGGCCGAACGCGGCGGCGAGAGTGGTTTTGTGCATTCCGGCGACCAAAAGAGTCGCGGAGGGCATTTACGTGTAGCTGGGAGCAAGCCGCAGCTCTTGGTGGTGTTGGTTGAGCTCGGGGTGGCCGGAAATGGCGCCGGCGACGACCTTGGCGGTCGCCGGAGTTCAGGTGATGATGAACCCGAAGCTACAGAGAACGGCGAGGCTCGTGGTGAGGTGCTACGGGTTCCTACGAGTGCGGTGAGTGCGTTGGACATGGTGGTGTGGCCAGTGGGTGGCCGGAGTCACGTCGGCGACGAGCTCCGCGACAGCGCGTGCGGGTAAGCTATGTGCAGTCGCTACGGGGCTCGGAAGCGAGAAAGGAAAGGGGGGAGAGGTAGCTGGGCTCACGGCGATCTCGAGGAACCAGACGGCATGGTCGGGGACGAGCTGGTGCGGTGGTGACGGCGAAGGGGACCTCCGGTGATGGCGGAGTTGGGCGAGGTCGGTGCAGAGGCCTCGGGGCAAGCGAGCGCTCAGCGCTCGGCTAGCTCGAAGAAGAGGAGGGCGGCGGAGCTCCTGGACACAACGGCACGGGGCAAGGACGACGGAGAGCGCGACTACGGTGACGGTGCGGCTGCAGTGGCATCGGCCATGGCGTGGGAGAGAGAGGAAGAGAGGCAGGGGGGAAATGGAAGTGTCCACGGGGTTCGGGCGCGACGTGGAGCTCAGACCGGTCGGCAGAGAGGCGAGGGGAGGAAGCAGGGCGGCGGGCAGCTGTGTGGCGCGTGCTGGTGCCGCCGTCGAGCACCTGCCTGCCTGCCTGGCAAAGGCAAGCAGCTCGCTGGAGCGGCTGCTGGGCTGGGCCGGCTAGGTGGGCTGGCTAGTTGGGCTGCCAGGTTAGTTCCCTCTCTCTCTCTTTATTTATCTTTTTTTATTTATCCTATAACTTTGTGGACTTACTAAAAATACCTAAACAACTCCAAAATTCACCAAAATGCTCATGGTCATTAACTGGAATATATCCAGCATGGAACATTTTAGTTTGGGATTATTTGAGCATTTAAAATAATTTATATAATTTAAATGCCCAAACTCAAATACTTATGATTTAATTCAAAGACCTTAGGATGACCTAGAAAATTGTGCACCACTTTTGGCAGAGGTTCTGAACCAAGGCAAAAATGATGGACATTTTGGAAGGGCATTTCAGGTTCATTGAAAATAATTTTAGTAAACCCTAGTTGGTTTCAGAGGGGGCTGGGGGTTCTGTCATCCCCATTTCAAGTTTCTGTTGAGAAAAATAGACATGATGCAACACTCTAATGCATGAAGTAGCTAGGGTGTGACAGTGTCGGTGAGTGGAGGGATGGCCTGGCCAGTGGTGGGAGTAGTATGGGGGCGGTGAGGCCTCCGCGGTAGCACAGCCGGCCACGGGAGGCAGGAGCAGGCGGCACGACCGGCGCTGCTTTGGGCGGCTGGAGCAAGAAGAACAGAGGTTGAAGAAGCACCATGGCCGTTGGATGGACATCATATGGTCACTGGAGTATTGACTAAGTTGACAAAGCCCTCCTCCCCAGTCAACTTAGTAGGCCCACAAGTCAGCCCAACAATATGGTGGGTCCCAGCTAGCAGGGGGTATTCATTTTTTTGGGCGTAATAAGGAGGCACTTCTTTGCGTGCGAAGATATAGCTGGTGGGTCCGACCTGTCAGTGGGGGGAATGTTTTTTCGCGAAATACAGAGGCCCTTCCTGTGGGTCCTAGCTGTCAGGTGGAGGAATCATTATTTTGCGCGTAATAAGGAGGCATTTCCTTGCGTGCAGCCGTGGACCCAGCTGTCAGCCTCTCCACATACAGTCCACTTCTGATGGATGTCGTTCATTGACCACGTTGACCAGGCCGCACCGAGAGCACCAGGGCGGTGGACGACGGTGAGGCCTAGGAAGGGAACGACACGGAGCCAGGGAATACTCGGCAGTTGTTTCCCATGCGGAGGAGTACAAGGGTTTACTGGTTCGTATGCCGTCGCCGGAGAATAACAGCATCTGTGGGTGGGTAGAGGGATGGCTAGGCAGCGATGGGAGTATGGTGGGGCCGTGAGGCCTACGCGGCAGCATAGCCGGCCGCGGGAGGAGGGAGCAGGCAGTCCCGCCGGCGCTTGTTTGAGCGGCTGGAGCATGAAGAGCAGAGATTGAAGAAGCACGATAGCCGTTGGATGGACATCCAACAGTCACTGCTCTCGTGTGTTGACTAAGTTGACAGGGCGTTGCGTGTGCGTCAACCTGTAGTAGGCGCACAAGTCAGCCTCAAATCTGTGGAAAACAGCATACAGCCCATCTGCCATTATTTCTAATAATGTACAGCCCATTTGCTAATTCTTAAGAATTGTTCTGGAGCCCATCTTCTTTTTGTTAGCATTACACCCCATATTGTGGCCACGATTAAAAAGTATACGAAATTTTGCATATTTCGGTGCGGTCAATTGTTTTTAATCCAGAAATATCGATTCACCTTCAAACTATTTTGAAAAATAATTTATATAAATATAAAATCCAAATAATTGTCCACGCATAAAAATCAATGGAATTTAAGATCTTGTAATGAAATAAAATTGAAACTAATTCCCGGTTTGATGTGTTTTAAAAATGTACAGCCCATTTCTGGGCAAACCGAAAGAAACTCTCCTCGTCTTGAAAGATTTGCAGCCCAGCAGGGCCGATAAAGCAAGTAGGCCTTGTTTGGGTATTTCTTTAAGAAAATAGAACTGGGCTAGCCATCTTCAGCAAGAAAAAAACACAACGGGGCTCATGATGTGGTAAACATAAATAAAACCCTGGCTAGACGGGCCACAGCCCCCGCATAGCCCCCGCAAAACTAGTATAAATAACAATTGCTTGTTCCTCAAAAAAAAACTGCGCGCCTTGCCGCTCATAGTGTAATTCTCTTGTTTATTGACTACGTTGACAATGGCGTGAGCCCTAGATGTCCAACCATTAGGAGGAACCATATTTTTGGACTTGTACTATAGAGGCACTTGCTTGCGTACTGCCATGACACTGGTGGGTCCCTACTGTCATCCTCTCCATGTACAGTCACCTCCTTGTTCATCTTGGTTCTTGACGACGTTGACAACGCAAGAGGGCGGCGCACCGTGCACGGCGAACGAACCTAGGCCGCAAGGCGGACGACGACGGCGAGGCCTCGGACGGAACAAACAGGAGCCGTTGAAGATGCGCCGGTCTAGTCACAGGCGGAGGGGAGTACGAGGGTTGAATGGTTCGGGCGCGGGTGCATGTTGGGGATGACATCGCCGGAGAATAACAGGACGTGTGGGGGGAATAGAGGGAGGGACTGGCCAACATTGGAGGGTACGTACGGTTGGGTGGCGGAGGCGCGGCCAGCCATGGGAAGCGGTAGCAGGCAGAGCCGACGGGGTGGTTTGGCTTGGGCGGCTGGAGGAAAAAGAAGACAAGAGATAGAAGATACACGGCAGATGTTGGATGTCAATCCAACGGCTGGTAGGCAGAATCGTTTGTTGACTGGCGAGTAAGTCGACACCACCTTGGATAGGCTATTTCCTCGCGGGTCCCAAATGTCAGAATCCAAATCTGTCACGGTCATGCAGCCTTTCCTATGAAAATTTACAACCCATTTGATGTGCTAGTTCGAAATAAGTTTGTGGGCGCTGGTGGGGGCTAATCACTTGGCTTCTGTAATGCACACTGAGCTCAAGCAGCCGGCGACAGTGATGTTATTTCCCTTGGTTGGGATTTGTTACAATATTTCACTCAAACGAATGGCAAGTCATTTGCCTTGTTTCAAAGAAAATATGACAGTGACAGCTGAGTTGGAAAGGGCAGTAACATCTAACTCCAGCTTACAAACTGTACAAAAGCACGAGGGTTAATTGTTCATCAGGTTTACTAAAAAACTCAGATTGAAAAGGGCAACAACATCTAACTCCAGCATTGTTTTCGGCAGTCACAGTCAAATGGATCGGTCAGGTCCATAGAATGAACATCCTGAGTTGTAAAATTTACTGGATTATGACCACAATATGTTGTAAATAGAAGCCCGACACGTTCAGAAGCTCTTTTGCCCACCTGAAACTCCTTTTTTTTCTCTTCGACATACCCATCCGTCAAAACCATGCTGCTGATAAACTTAAGCCTGATGGACAATAGTAACCTTGCATTCAGCAAGAAGAATGTGACAAATCTTGTGTTTGCACGGTTGGCTACATATTGTTCTAGCGTTATTGTTTTCAATCAAATCTCATGAGAAGTGAGAAAAACCCGATGCTTACGAATCCACCGATTGGTTATTACTTTCTTACCCCGTCCTGTTGCCTAAATAGACATGAAGATTGAAAATAGTTAAGGTCTAAAAGAAGAGTGTCGAAAGAGCAATAGCTAAACGGTTAATTCTAGTACACTATATGCGGGCTTCCAATGTGCGTGAAATTATCACCTTTATATACAACTTCTCCAGACATGGAAAGCATTGCAGCAAGCCAATAATCTTGTTCAGATCAAAACTATTCATTTGGATATATAAGATCTTGACAGAATCCAGCACCATTGATAGGCCATCCATGGAGAAACTCTTCATTGAGCATAGAACATAATATTAGTACAAAATGTGTACTCCAAGATGATATATAAATTATGCGCAGAAATTTAAAATGCAGCTTATGGTTACAAGTGTAGATGATAATATAAAGTACCTAAAGAACTGTGGAGCCAAACACCATATTGAATTGAGCACAGAGATCATGTATTACACCCAAGGTCTCCAGTTTTGGCATAGAGAGGACGGTTATTTGCAACGGTGAATAACTAGAATCAAGGATCAACCTTTGAAGTGAAGGGGCATCTTGGATGATGAGCTGCCTTCCGTCAAAAGAAATTCCAATTCTTACAAGGTTAGGCGACTTTATTTGGAGACAACCGATTCTGACTGTGAAAACAAGCACCAAGCACTCCAGCGCAGGGCAAATAGAGTGGATGATGTTGTGCAATGAGGCCTCCGATATACGAACCCGCACAAGTGAAAGTTTCTTGAGAAATGGGAGTCGAAGGTTTAGTACCAGATTGTCTGGTAGGTAGCACAGCGCAAAGGTGGCGGTGTGGAGAGAGGAGGAAAATCGCGAGATGGACATCAGTGCTAAGGGCACAAGTTCATGGCGTTCGATATGTGGTATGTGATTTCCAGGGGAATAGTAGAACTCAAGCAGCTGTAGTTCTGTGAATTCAGGGGATTTCAGCCAGGCGTCCACCGTGCAGGGCATGGTATGCTTGCTCAGGTAGCATGACGGGATGCAGAGGCTTTGAATGGAGCCCTGGTGGGAGGAGATGATGGCTCTGGGGATTTCAAAATCATTGAAGAGAGATAGCTGACGACAGTCGAGATTATGGGGCACGGCGCGCCATAGAGGGCGCCACCAAATTAAGAGGAGTTGGGTGCGACAACAATCCTTGGTGCGGAGAACCGAGATGATCTCCCCAAGGACGGCGTCTGGGAGATCGCTGATGTGGTCCACCCAAGATTCTACGGGTTCCAGGGATCCGGTGGGGGCGGGGTCGCCGCTTCTCCCCGCGCTGCCAGGTGCGGGATCTACAACATGCGTCGCCGCTGGTGGGAGCCTCATCTTCTTGGCGCTGGGGTCAGCCAACTCAATTTTCCTCGAGGGCGTCACGTCGCGCTCACGGATTTGAGCAGAGTAATGAATGACGAGCCTAGTTGTAGTGCGAGCGAAGAAGAAGGGGAGCTGGGGTTTTTCTGTAGGAGTGAGGAAGAAGGGGAGCTGGGGTTTTTTGTAGGAGTGAGGTGAGGAATTTGGGGATACGACTGGAGCGAGTTGACGTGAGGTGGGTGGGAGCGAGGAGGAAGAAAAGCACCCA
>NC_041393.1:382358779-382359596 GCF_002162155.2 Triticum dicoccoides | reverse complement strand
GTAGCGCCTCTCATGCAGTAAATATATGGGCTTTTGAATTGATTTTACTATTTACTAGTGCAGATGGGCTGTTTTGTCTTGGGGCCAGAGAAACAATTACTACTAGTACAGTGGAGACACTCTACAGCTACCCAGAAAAACAATTACTACTAGTATAGTGGAGACACTCTACCGCTTCTGGCTCCTCCTAGGTCATTGAAACGTCTCCCTCTACTGAATGTCGTTATACTTTTGTTCACCGACATGCGGGCCATGCAGCGCGCGGGCCCAAATGCCATCCACCAAATTAGAAGGCAGTATGCAGGCAGAGAGTCACCTCGGTCGTAGCGCGGCAGTAACAAGCCGTCATATCACAAAAACCCACCTCCCTCCAGTCTAAGTTTGACGGACGAAGCAACTATCATTTCACTCTTCGCTGAATCCCCTTCTCCCTCACCGTCTTCAAGAAAGGCAACACTCGCATCTGCCACTGTTGTTCTCTCCCAACAAAGGGAAGGTAAGCGGATCCGTGATGTTGGTATATTTTCGTTCAGAGAAAAAAAAGAACTTTTGCAAAGCAGTAACCGATCCTCACTCTCTTTTTTGTTTCATTGTTATTGCGATTGTGTTTTCCTTTCAGTGGTCTCCTAGTATTCGTTAGTTTCATGATGGACCAAGGGGAACCAGGCAAAGATTTGCTGATATTGGAGCAGACGCGGGAGGCTGATCCCCCACGAGAAAGAGAGCTCCAAGAAGATGGAGGCAACCACCGAGCCGACCCCAGATGCGCTCAGGACCACTACTGAGATGGTCAACGCCCTGTTTGAGGTTACAGCCC
>NC_041393.1:382336685-382358537 GCF_002162155.2 Triticum dicoccoides | reverse complement strand
TCTTTGCTGATCTTGATTGTGGTTTTTCATCTAAGTATGTGGTGATTTTTTTTAGAAAAGGAAGTATGTGGTGATTAATAATGCAAAATTTTATTAGCTTCGATGCCATGCTATACATAGTGGTTTAAATAACTTGTGTTTCTTATACTGAAAAGTAATTCAGAATTTGTTTCTGTTTCAATTAGAGCCCTGATGCAGTCAAGGATTGTGTGGTTGTACATGTCACTCGCTATGAGGCGGATGACCTGAATATACGCACTAGGAAAACAGAGTTCTTAGGCTGTTGGATCCTAGAAGCCATTTGCGGTTATACCAATGAAGAGTTATATTCCAGCCTCGTTGTTGTCAGGCGTGTTGTCCAGGGTGTACTGAAGCACAAGAAGTTCAAAGCTACTCCTTCATTTGTGAGGCATACTGTTCTTGTCAAGCTTACGCAGGAAGATGACGTGGCATGCCTCCACAAACAAGTTTATCAGTGGCAAGGCCACCAGGTTGTCTTCATGAAGGTTCACAGGATTGAGCTGCTGCGGGACGTCCTCGATGATGTTCATGGCAAGGTCCGTCTTGTGTCCAGCCCAAATTAGATCGAGGCATGAAATAGTTGCCCTAGCTAGTGTTTAATAGTAGTTTGGATTGTGTCTAATTATCCGTACCTTGCCTGTTATCGACCCCTCTGGGGCTAGTACTCTGTTTGAATCCGTCTATGGGAACTGCTGCTACTTTTGTGTGCCCATGAATCATGTGAGAACCATCGTAATTGTTGTCGAAACAGATGCGTCCTCACTAGTTTTTTTCATGAATATGGCATGGTAAGACATAAGTTGTCACGGTTTATCATATGAGCAGTGTGTGTTTTGATGAAATAGAGCACTCGTTCGAGAACCGTGTGCCGACGTATACATAAGTACTTGTAAACACTATCAGTGCTACCCCACTTGTAAGCAGTTGTGCAAAACACGGCACATTGGCTTAGCTCGCTTCAACACTAGGCTATCGACCAGCTAACAATCAACAATCTGTTGTCTGACATATAAGCAACTATGTATCTTGCTACAGTGGTTCATGCAGTTAATTGAGGCCACAATGTAATAAATTCCAAACGTTCACACGCTAGTCCAGCGCTCATGTATAACACTCACATTAAACTCGTCTTCATAAAAAACTTGAAAAGCATAAGTTTAGCAATTTTATACATCTCAATGATGAACATAACAAACATATACTAGTTCACAGCCAAAGACAAAGTTGTGAGAAGGTTTACAAATCAGGAAAAAACAAGCAAGGCTTCTCTAAGCAAAGGGCCTCCCGCCAGGCTTAAATTTCCCGGAGTTCACTCTGGTTTTTTCTTGTTGCCACCATCCAGGGTTAGGTTCTCTCATTCTAGAATAACCAATTATAATTGTGGTCTCAGCTGGAATGCTGAATTGAACCATGCAGTGTACTGACCAGCTGAAATGCTTGTGCATTCCACTAATTTTAAGCACCATTATTTGCAGAAATAAACAGACCATAATGCCTCTTGTTCGTGCACCTGTCCAAAAAACCGCCGTGCAGCCGTGCCAGCTAGTCCTGGGTCCATGGATGAACTGGTAGAAAGTGCATTTCAGACTAGGATGCAGTTGTTTTCGCTCGTCCCTGCACTGCAATCAGGAAGTAAAACGTACGAATCAGCTTCTTTTAGATTGCGTTGGTCATTCTACCTTAGTTACTACCAATGTAGGGATACCTTGAAGACGGGAGGTTAGACGACGGCAACAAGGGATAGCCATCTCATTTTGCGCAGTTGTACTAAAACTGAGGTGTGTGCTTTTGATTGCGTGGATAGAAGATACGGAGACAGACATCCCGAAATGATATGGAGACAGACATCCCTGTTTGCGCAAATACGAAATACGGTTATTTAAGCAGTGACAGATATTACTACTTTCCCCCGTTTCCTCTTAGAACCAAGTCATTGATTCATGCTACAACTTTCCCACTTCTTCCCTGTTTGAACCAACGCTTCGAGTCGACTGTATGAACTAGCTTTACTTCTAATAATAGTAGAAGTCAAGGTGGCTTTGGAACAGCGGACGGAAGTAGAAAAGGATCCACACGAAGGGAGCTGGGGCAGTAGAGCAAGGTAGGTTTTGAAGGAATATATACCTGAGGGTCGTCGGCATGTGGCAAAGACGGCGTCTGGAGGCCGCATCTTGGCCACAATACCGCATGGAGGAACAAGGGGTCGGAGGCCCTCCCGAGCCGGCGCTCTCTCAGAGAGAACGGCACGACCGCCGATCGGGATGCGCGGGCAGCCGTTGGTCTCCTCCCTCGCCGTCGACGATAGCGTGAACGATGCACCTACACCCCTGCCCCGGTCGAGGTTGTCCGGCCAGATTTGTGACCAGCCGTGAGCTGAGAGAGAGAGTGTATCACCACCTATGTCTTGCTTAGATCCGGAGAGCATGAGAGAGTGAACGAGAGGAACCCTAGTAAAGCAAGCGCTAAGGCTCCTGCTTGTATATATAGTGGAGTGATTTTGTTGTACCAGCTTCAAAAAAATGTGCTCCTACGTGTACCCACGAGTGGGTGTGAGAGGACTAGTGTGTGCGTGCACCGCTTCTCTTCGTGAGAGTACAATATACTATGCCTAAAGAATGTTCGCCGCAAGAGTAATAGTATAAGTGTGTGACGTGTGAGCTAAAATAAAATGTGCACGCTGTCTTTTGTTTTTTAGAAGTTCTGAGGGTAGGGTGTGAAGAGCACATATGTGTGTGACGTCTACCTGCAGATAGATGGTGGGTGCGACATGCGAGTCTGCGAGAGGACTCTGGAGAGTCGTGACTCGTGAGGGTGCGTGTGCGTGAGAGAGAGGGGGACACGTATCAATGCAATGCATGTGTCCGTAAATCATTATCCGACAAACGTTCGCCACAAGCCTTTTCCCGACGAACGCCGTAAGAACCGTTAGATCGGCATCCGACAGTGTTAGTTTTGCCATGTCATTTAATAGAACAGCCACTCCTACACACAAATCTTCCACGTGAGTGTTAGCAACTGCCGTATGGTCCCTCCGTTCCGAAATGCAGTGCATATAGATTTGTTGAAAATTCGAACCTCGCAAACTTTTAGCGAGTTTTCGTGTACCAAATTGCACATGTAGAATATTCTGTATATATCATTTCATTCATCTTCGAGAGGTAACTATAAATATGGGTGAGGAGTCTACAAAGAAAGACCATCGTATCACCCGCAGCAATTTCAACCATCCTTTAGTGTCGAGGAATATCATAGGAACTCTATATGATATGATTTTTGTAGGATTTTTTCCTTTAGAGCCAATTGGTTCATAGGAATAGATTCATATACTCCACATTTCAAAGGAAATAAACATGATATCATTTCTATAGCTTTAGAGCCACTTCGTTCATAGGAACGGATTCCTATACTCCCTTAATTTCAAAGGAAAATAAACATTAGCGTATATTCAATAGAAAAGTTCCTATGATATGAACCAAATTACAGCTCTTTTCTAATCCCTCCTCATAGGAATTGAGATACATGTCATATCTAGATTCAATAGAAAAGTTCCTATGATGTGAACCAAATGACATATCTTTTCCAATCCCTACTCACAGGAATTGAGATCCTCCATGTCATCTCTTTCCCTCCAACTTCCATGTATACATCTTCTATTCCTAAATAGATAGTACAACCCACTAGTAGCTTTTTTCCAAAACATGCAACTATGGCACAAGAACTATATAGTGTGACAATAACTTTGAAAGATGGTCACTGGATGAAGCTAACCCGACAGTGCAGAGATAGGCAAATCCGAGCACTACTGGCCTTTGGATATCATCAACATTCCACCAGATCTGCCACATGTACAATTTAGAAGACTCCATGGTTGAACTTAAGCATAATGCACAAACCTCAAAATACAAGCACTTCTCCTTTGTTCTAGAATCTTCTGTATCATAATTGATTATTTTTTTCTAAATGAATTGCCATTATTTGTTTTTTACTTTATGATTTACAATGCACAACCCCATGAGTCTTAACATTTTTATAAAACTAATTGATTTTGAATGAGATGAACTATAAGAACTAAACGAACATCTACATCATGCATATATGACTCAAAGCTTTACATGCTATAGTGTGTATTTATTCATAATTTGGTTTCAAAATCTCATGCGTTCAATACATGTGTACCTTACTAGTTTTGAGTAGAGTAGCAAATTTCACACGGCCCCGGTATATCAAAATGCAGGGCCCATGCATCATTGCCTTTCGGTCGAACCTATGTCCACAATTTTTTGTACGTACTATATCTCCACTGGTCCCCAAACCCAAAATGCTGCCTCTTTCCCGTAAAACCAAGCGACCCACACATATTTAAATCGTCAACTCAAACCCGTTTACTACGACGTGGCCCCGCATGCCGTAGTACTCCTACAAAACCCTACCACCGCACTCATCATCGGTTTTCTTCAAGAGGACAAGGGAGAAGCCGATTTGTAGTGGAGGCGCTTTCAAAGAAAAGGATCTGTAGTGGAGACCCCTACCCTAGCGTGCCCTAGGTAGCTGCCGCACGCATCATTGTTTTCTCTTTTCTTTATGCTCTTGCGCCCTAGAGTGAAATGCTGGTTGCTTCGTCCGTCCAGCTTAATGTGGGAAAGGTGGGGCTTTGTGATTTGACCCCTCATCGCTCATTTTCTACTACTGCGGCGCTACGACCGGGGTGCCTCCAATTCCAACCGCTGCTCCGAACTGTAATTTGGTGCATCGCACGTGGAACAAGACGGTGGATGAGCCACATGTCGGCCAAAGGGGTCCTGTTAAGAGTGTCACCATTTCGTGTGCGGACTGACCCTGCTTGAGTTGCTACGCCAACACGACAGGAGCAGCCTACCACTTGGTTTTGCTCCTTGGTGAATCCCGACTATATTGATCTAAAAAGATACGTGATGAACTACCCTCTCCGTCTCGGTTTTTTATTTTTAGGCGTCTCAGTTTATAGGGCATGCACGTAGTTCTAGGTCATCCATTTGACTAACTAAATATGAGTTACTATGTCACAAAAAGTATATCATTAGATTCTTAAGCGGATGTAGTTGTATTTAGAAGTCGAGGGTGGGGCTTTTCCTGCGCGGTAGGCTGCGGGGCAGTTCCGCCTAGTCGGTTCGATAGAGACGCGAGAAGACGAGGGAGTAGGCTGTTGCAAACGTAGGGTTGTGTGATTTGACAGTGAATTACTGCTGGATAGGTGGGACCCCGTGATTTGACTAGCCATTATCATTTTAACTGCGGTGCTACGACCGGCGTGACTCTCCCGATTCCTGACCACCTCCATACAGGTGCCTCTCCCAACGCTCCACCATGTAGTAGAGGCTAGCTCTTGCATGAGAGCCCACTTCTCCACTTTTTCCTTGCTTCTCTTTCCTCCACATATGCAAAAATGCCATGTAAAGCGCACTATTGTACTTACTTGCTCCTACATGTGCTTAAGCTTGCCACATAGGCATAAAGTCTGATGTGGCAAGTTAATCAAGAAGAGAGAGACTAGTTTGGTGACCCAAGGAAGAAACGGTGCTAAGCGCGTGTACCTAGGTGAAAAGACAATTTTGTGTCTATAGCTAATTAAATGAAGCAAACTTAGCAACACCATTTCATTGGAAGAGATCACTCCTTGGAAAATGCAATAAATACTAGTACTCCCTGTGTCCCATAATATAAGAACATTTTTGGCACTACACTAGTGTCAAAAATGTTCTTATATTATGGGAGAGAGGGAGTACGAAGAAATAGATAGAGAGGAGTAAAAAAATACACTTATAGCCAACCTTATAGCCAACCTTGTTGTAGTATGAGTGACTAAGTGATGACTATGTATGACATGCCAACATCAGATAGCCTAACGCACCGTGTTAAATCTCCAAGGGCGTGACCGCGCGAGCAACGCGACGGTCGTGGTCGGCGCGACCATGATATGGGCTACTGGCAGCCCTTGGATCTGAGATCAAACGGTCGCATGCTAAGTTGCGGAAAATTTGCAGAATAACCCTCCAGGATAGGATATTCACCCATAGGTCTAGAATCACGCCATGCAACCGTTCGATCTCAAATCCAAGGGCTCTCGGAAGCCCGTATCATGGGAGAATGGAAAGCCACTACCCTGTCGTTCGCACGCTGGCAGTTCACTCCTACTCGTCCCCGCACGTCCTTCAATACTACGGCGGTTCGCTCCTAGTCGTCCCGTCCATTCACATTACGGCAGTTCCACTAATCCTAACCCTCCTTCCAAATCCATGGCGTCCCAAATCTCCGCGATTGGTGGTAAGTACAAGGTTAGAACCATCACCGGCGATGAGTTCGACGTCATCTACACCCGTTCTTCCGCGACGGTGAAAGGATGCCTTTCTTGCTTCAGACGCATGTTCGAAAACTCAGATGATGAGTGGGTCGCTGGGCTAAACGTTGAGTACACCATAGTCCTGGGATGAGAGAAGGATCTAAAGGACGAAGAGAGGAAGAAGCCCGCCGTGATCCAGGTGTGCGTACATAAGGTTTGCTTGGTCTACCACATATGCCATGACGACGTTGAGTGCCAGGATTTTAAGAACTTCCTCAAGGACAAAACAGTGAAATTTGTTACTGTAGACTTTAAGAACGACAAAGAAGTCCTGGGTCAGATAGGCCTCGTTGTAGGCAACCCCTTCGACCTCTACAAGAATCGGCTGGTGCCCTCTCGTCAGCCTTCAATGCTGACCCTGGCAGGAGCCATGGCTCATCCTTCGTACCGTAAACTGGAGAAACCTTATTACATGTTTCATCGTCATGCATGGCAGCTGAATGTACTAGATACAGACCACATCCACTACGCTACAATGGATGGCTACCTTTGTTTCAATATCTACAAGGGTTGGATGAAGAGCAATAGCCATGTGTGCAGTTCAAGCAAAGAAGTATCGGCCAAGAGGAAGAGGGACAAGGACGAAGTCGAGGACGTGGACGAGGACTCCGAGTAAGGTGGCAGTGTCGTTGCTCATGGTGGTTCTGAACTTCTAATGTAGTGTCTACCGGACTAGTTGCATAGTTTAATTTCAGGTGTGCTTAGTTTAATTTGAGGGGTGTGTTGTGCTGAGCCCCCAGCAGAACTATGTTATGTTTCTTCCCGTTACTTTAACTCTTCAGTATGTACATACTACTAGTATTTCTTTAATAGAATTTAGCACCCCAATTAATCACGTACTAGCTTTTTTAATAGTACTATGTGCATAATTTGGCGATGAGCGCTCTCTATATGTACCACCTTCTTTTTTAATTTCAATTTTTGCTCCATGGCGCAATCCGTCGATAGTACTACTGTACAAAAGTATACATTTTTTAAAAGGCTAGAGTACTGTTCATCACATATATAGCCGGTTAAATTCTCAACCTAGAACGATGTGCATGCCATGTAGTAAACCGATATGGAGGAAGTATAGTAAAAATGAGGTTATTTTACCGAGCGATCGGCGGGGGAGCATGGCCTGTCATGCGGTCCCACATGTCATGATGTACCAAGGCGATGCGCATGTCCCTCTTGAGGCAGAAGCAATACTATGTGGTTTGAGATGATGGAAAACCAAAGTGTGAAATAATGGTTGCTTCGTCCGTCTGGGAAGGTGCGGCATTTTGATTTGCCGTCTCATTGCTCATTACTACTACTAGGCCGGTACGAGTGGGGTGCTTCCCCCCTGCTGTTCTGCACTGTTATTTGGTGCTTGACATGTTGACCCGGTTGCTATATGTCCCACATGTCGGCGACACGAAGTATAGAATTCATGAAAGGGAGCATCGATGGAGGAGTATACTACAGAGTTCATGAAAGGGAACAACTTAGTTTTGGAAAAATTTGTTTTTATGGAGTACGTACCCACTACGGTTTATAGGGCTCATCTAAAAAACATTCATTTTCTGGGCATTGATTGGGACAATGATCCAGACATACAACACAGATATGAGAGAGCTAGAGTGAGGTGGCGAGGACCTTTGTTCAAAGAGATAACTATATTAACTTCCTGGAATATTTGGAAGCAATGCAACAGAGAGATCTTTGATGGAGAGGTGGCCACGCATGCTGAGTGGCTGAGGAAGCTTAAGGAAGATTTTGTGATCCTGGGCTATAGGATCAACCCCCAAAATTTGAGTTTTTTAGAGGGATTTTCAAACTCTTTATCTCTGTGACCCCCCTGGTTTACATAGGCTAGTTTTAAACCTCCTGTATCCTTGTTTTAGCCATGTAAATCAAACCTGTTCTATAATGTTAACCCATGGTTAACATTATTTAAAATAATGAAAGAAAAGCGACAGTAGGAGGCTCTCCTGCTGTTTTCACTGGTAAAAAAAATTCATGTTTCCATTTGATAAGTCTCAGTTCTACTATACTAGTAGTAGTACCATTACATGTTGGATTTTGAGGTGCGTTAGATCACCGGACGCAAGCAGTGTCAAGAGGAAACTAACCAATGCATGTAGAAGTTCATGGAAATTTAGTGGTCATTCATGCATTCGTTCTAATTAATGCCTCAGTAAACATAACTTCTTGAGAAAAATGAGCGTACTAATTACTTGTGCAAACTACGAAATTAATTCGACCACTCACCATCTACCTTGGTTGGAGAGATTTTGAAATTGAGCCATAAACTAGAAAGGAGGGAGTAGTAACTTTTGTCTCGATACTATTTATGGCCTTGTATAGATGCAAAATGTATTTTTTATAGTGGCCTTGTATAAGTACATGGAGGGAGTACTAACCAAAGTACGTAGTAGGGACGAGGAGTAAACAGAGGGAGTATTAAAATTTTCTCCTTGTGCTGCGATCCACCGCGCGCGTGGGCGAGGGAGCGGGCGTAAAGGAGTATAGTAGTAGTACTATTACTACTACTACTACTCGTAAGAAAGCTTCACCTCATCCTACGAGCCACCGCGCCCGTGGGCGGGGGAGACGGCGTACTCCAGTGTATAGAGCCTTGCCTCTAAGGTAGGCCCCACATGGTTTGCCTCTTTTTTTAATTTAACATAACGCATCAAGTCGCAATTTGTTTGTTCAACCGTGGTAGACGATCCTCCCTCCACCAAGTGGACAACCAGTACACATGCCAAATTACCATGTGGGCTGCCTTTTTCGTACAGAAATGAGCTCTACCGTGTACCCGCGCG
The DNA here is from genome assembly GCF_002162155.2 of Triticum dicoccoides. NCBI lineage: Eukaryota > Viridiplantae > Streptophyta > Magnoliopsida > Poales > Poaceae > Triticum > Triticum dicoccoides. The sequence goes on along the minus strand of NC_041393.1, from coordinate 382,349,348 downwards.
GGTGTGGTTGGGAAAGAGACGGGAGTACGTGCGCCGTGCATGCACCTCTTCTCTTCGTGCACGTCCCCCACCTACGTGGGTGTGTGTCAGAGAGATACAAACCTAGACATAATGCGCCGTCCATCCCCATGCCTCCGCCCAGTCCGACCACCAGTCACCACCACGCCCTACTCCTCCTCACCTTATCTCTCATCTTTCTCCCTCCATTTTTATATACAAGGGGCCACTATCAAAATTACAATTTGCAGATATACAGGGCCACTAACACTAATCGATGCAATATTAATGGTGTTTGCCTCATGGTACTAGCAAAGGAAGACATTAATTATCCCTTGCATGCATGCGGGAGTTTGTAAAAAAATGCATCTTGATGTTCCGTGCAATGCACATGCATCTTGCTAGTCCATGAAAACAACACATGGCAAAATTCCACGGCGAACGAGGGATTTGAATCTGTTGGGAGGGGCTGTTTGGATCTTCCCCGGGGTAGCTGAGGGAGTCCTGGACTAGGGGTGTCCGGATAGCCGAACTATCATCATTGGCCGGACTCCAAGACTATGAAGATACAAGATTGAAGACTTCGTCCCGTGTCCGGATGAGACTTTCCTTGGCGTGGAAGGCAAGCTTGGCAATACGAATATGTAGATCTCCTACCATTGTAACCGACTCTGTGTAACCCTAGCCCTCTCCGGTGTCTATATAAACCAGAGGGTTTTACTCCGTAGGACGAACAACAATCATACCATAGGCTAGCTTCTAGGGTTTAGCCTCCTTGATCTCGTGGTAGATCTACTCTTGTACTACCCATATCATCAATATTAATCAAGCAGGAGTAGGGTTTTACCTCCACCGAGAGGGCCCGAACCTGGGTAAAAACATCATGTCCCTTGTCTCCTGTTACCATCCGCCTAGACGCACAGTTCGGGACCCCCTACCCGAGATCCGCCAGTTTTGACACCGATATTGGTGCTTTCATTGAGAGTTCCACTATGCCATCGCCATCAGGAAGGATGCCTTGTCCTGTCTTCAAAGACGGCACCGTTGCTGAAGGAGCTTTGGCCATCGCCCAAACTCTCCGGCTAGGCGGTTTTCTCATGACCACCTCTTCGGTCGCCGCGCCGACGATGACTTCTCGGGTCATCAAAAGCAATCTTCATGTCAACTCGGAACTCGCTGAGCAGCTAGATCCAATGGAGCTCTCCTCCTTAAACGAGCTCTTGGATTGCATCGCCGCCCTGGGAGTCGCTATAGACTACGATCAGATCGGGCCTAAAATTGATCTGAGAGAGATCAACTCTCCCCAGGCTACCCACCACGTCGCTGTGGTAGACGAACAGTGCATCGACTTTTCTTCTATATTAAGGACTAGCTATGTCTGGATTCCTGATCCCTCCATGCCGGATTCCCGCGGAGGGACGGACGTCGATCAAACCCTAAACCTAAAGTCACGTAGCTGGCGGGATTCATTGGACAATACCCAAAAACCCAAGCTTCACGGTTTGGAAACCTTTCGGCCCTTAAGTCTTAGATTGGACGGGGTTCCGAATCCAAAACCACCCGCCCACCCAAACATAAGCGATTTATCCCGAATCCGGAAAGAGCCCGCTAAAACAGTACACCATTACTGGGCCAGATTCCTCCTGGTCATGGACATGATAAAGGACTGCCGTGAGGAAAGCGCAATTTCAATCTTCTGCAATAATTACACGGACAAGGGAATCATGAACGCCATAAGTCGTCGCGAAATTACATGCTTTGCCGACTTGGCATCCATAGTACGAAAGTACTGTGCGATGGTGAGTGCCTGGAAAACCGAAACCAAATTTTGGGACAATCCGGCTCCGAATACAACCCTATTTCGAAATAAAAGGGTGCATCATATTCAGGCACCTGGGTTAAAAACCAAAAAGCAAAAAAACCCTAAAGGGCACGGAACCGTACTGGAGGGATGGCTCAGCGGACCCTGCAAAATTCATAGTACAGAGGGCGCCACTCCAACACATAGCCTTCGAGCATGTTGGATACTACGGCAGGTGGCCAAAAGTGGCGAAGAGCTTCTAGCTCCAGAGAACCACCCCAGCAGTACCAGTACGGTATTAACAGTCTTCGAGACTTTCGCATCAAATAATATGCGGAAACGAACACTCCGCAGCCTCGCCGAAGTCTACCAAGTAGCAACAATAAATCCATGGAGCGACACGGCTATTACCTTTAACGCCAGCAACGAACCTAAATTCCGAACAGCCCGAGCACCAGCCGCATTGGTCCTCAGTCCAATAGTGCACGGCTTTCGCCTTACTAAGGTACTCATGGATGGCGGCAGCGGATTAAACCTCATCTACGAGGAAACCCTTCGAAAAATGGAAGTAGACTGGAGCCGCATTAAGCGAAGAAACACAACCTTCAGAGGAATAATCCCTAGTCGGGAAGCATGCTTCACAGGAAAAATAACACTGGATGTAGTATTCGGATCGCCAGACAACTACAGGTCCAAGGAGATCACGTTCCATGTGGCCCCGTTCAGCAGCGGATATCACGCTTTATTAGGACGAGAGGCATTCACAATTTTTCAAGCTATACCCCATTACGGGTACATGAAGCTCAAAATGCCCGGGCCCAACGGAATCATCACCCTCACCAGTGATCCGGACGTAGCGCTCCGCGCCGAAAATAAGACAGCTGCACTAGCCCTAGAGGCGCTATCTGAAGCCCTAGCGGCCGAAGAACTCACAGCGCTGCGCTCCACGGTGAACAGGGATGACATGATACTTCACAAAAGATCCAAGTCCACCTCTTTTAAGCCAGCGTATGAAATAGTAAAATTCCAAGTCCATCCAACAGACCCTACAAAGACGGCCTCCATTGGGGCACAATTAAACCCTGATGTAGACACCACACTACGAGAATTCCTTCGGGAAAATGGGACATCTTTGCCTGGCACCCTTCAGACATGCCAGGAATCCCACGCCGGTTGGCAGAGCACAGCCTAAATATCCTAAAAGGATTCAAGCCAATCAAACAGGCTCTTCGGCGATTTTCCGAACCCAAAAGACAGGCAATGGGAGAGGAGCTAGCCAAACTATTAGAAGCCGGATTCATCAGAGACATAAAACATCCGGACTGGCTAGCAAACCTGGTAACGGTACCAAATAAGGACAAATCCTGGCGCCTATGTGTCGATTTCAAGGACCTTAACAAGGCTTGTCCAAAGGATCCTTTCCCCCTTCCCCGCATCGATCAAATTATCGATGCTACCGCAGGGCACGATTCATTGTGCTTCCTCGACGCATACACCGGCTACCATAAAATCAAGATGGAGGAGCCAGACCAAGCTACAACGGCATTCATTACTCCATACGGACCATTCTGCTTCAACACAATGCCCTTCGGGCTCAAAAATGCCGGTGCAACATATCAGCGCATGATTCAGACATGTCTGGCAACCCAGATCGGCAAAACAATGGAGGCATACGTAGACGATGTGGTCGTCAAGTCTAAACACGTCGAAACTCTAGTAGATGATTTGAGGCTCACATTTGACAACCTCCGAGCATATGACATTAAGCTCAACCCGGAAAAATGAGTTTTTGGCGTACCAGCACGAAAGCTCTTGGGCTTCATTGTATCCGATAGAGGAATTGAAGCAAACCCAGCCAAGATCCGAGCTCTGTCACAATTGGATATCCCAAAGGACCTCAAGCAAATACAAAAATTGACTGGATGCGTGGCGGCTCTAAGCCGCTTCATCTCCCGCTTGGGAGAAAAGGCATTACCCCTTTATCGCCTCCTCCGGCGCACCGAACACTTCGAATGGACGGATGCCGCCACGGGCGGACTCGAAGAAATAAAGGCCATATTGGCAACAAATCGGGTCCTAGCCGCGCCCAACTTGGGCGAACCAATGTTATTATATATCGCGGCAACACATCAAGTTGTAAGCGCGGTGCTCGCCGTCGAACGAGAAATGGAAGGACACAAATTCCCTCTTCAAAAACCAGTGTACTACGTATCCACTGTCCTAACTCCATGCAAGTCCCGGTATCCACATTATCAAAAGATAGCGTACGCGGTGTTCATGGCATCCCGGAAGCTGCGACACTACTTTCAAGAGTGTTCGATAACAGTAGCCTCCGAAATACCTCTTAACGACATTATAAACAACCGCGACGCGACTGGCAGGATTGCAAAATGGGCCATCGAGCTCCTACCATTCGACATAACCTATAAACCACGGCGAACTATCAAGTCGCAAGTTTTGGCCGACTTCATCGCTGAATGGACCGAAGTGGAACTCCCTAAGGAGTACGGCGCATACTCCAATTGGATCATGCACTTCGACGGCTCCAAAATGTTGGCCGGCCTGGGGGCTGGCGTCATCCTGACGTCCCCAACCGGAGACACAGTCCAATACGTACTCCAGATAATGTACACGGACTCCAACAACGCAGCCGAATACGAGGCCCTTCTACATGGCCTCCGGATGGCGGTCTCCATGGGCATTAAACGCCTAGAGGTGCGGGGGGATTCGAACCTCGCGATATCCCAAATAAGTGGAGACTTCGACGCCAAGGATCCGAAAATGGCAGCTTACCATAATGCCGTTCTGAAAATGTCAGCTCGGTTCGAAGGGCTTGAATTTCACCATATAGCCCGGGATAATAATCAAGTGGCGGACGTATTGGCACGCATCGGCGCAAAGTGCAATGCCGTCCCTCCCAACATCTTCCTGGAACGGCTTTTCAAGCCATCTATACTATTGGAAGGGGAGTCCGGAAACAAAAATCCGGACCCAACCGCACCGCCTGACACTGCACATTCTGACACAATCGATGGTTCTGCTAATGAAACAACACCTTCAGCCCACGAAATAATGGCAGCCATTGCCCCGTGGAACGAGCCATTCCTAGCTTACCTAACTAGGCAGAAACTTCCCAAGGACCAAAACGAGGCCCGCTGCATAGTACGGCGATCTAGAGCCTATAAGGTCCATGAGGGAGAGCTCTATAAGAAAAGCATAACCGGAGTCCTTCAAAGATGCATCTCCGAAGAGGAAGGGAGAAATCTCCTGGCTGAAATTCATGTCGGACTCGGTGGGCACCACGCCGCAGCCCGAGCCCTTGTAAGCAAAGCCTTCCATACATGATTTTATTGGCCAATAGCCCGGGCAGACGCTCAGGATTTAGTCTAACGATGCGTCGGTTGCTAGCTCTTTTTTCTAATCAAAGCCACATGCCTCCCACCGCCCTAAAAACTATACCCATCACCTGGCCGTTTGTGGTCTGGGGGCTTGACATGGTTGGACCCCTTAAAGGAGGAACCCACAAGCAAAAATACCTATTGGTCATGGTGGATAAATTAACCAAATGGATAGAGGCCAAGCCAGTTAAGACGGCCGAATCCAGACCCGTGATAGACTTCATATCAGGGGTAGTACACCGTTACGGCGTCCCCCATAGCATCATCACTGGTAACGGCACGAACTTCATGGTTGACGAGGTTAAACTCTGGCACAAAAACATGGGCATCAAGCTTGACTATGCTTCAGTCTATCACCCTCAAACTAACGGTCAAGTCGAACGAGCAAATGGTCTAATCATGAGCGGCATCAAACCCAGACTAGTGCGGTCCCTTAAGGAATCTAACACGCACTGGGTATAGGAGCTCGACTCCGTACTCTGGGGGCTGTGGACCACGCCAAATCGTACTACCGGTTCACACCATTTTTTATGGTATACGGCGCAGAGGCAGTTTTGCCCTGCGACATAATTCATGACTCACCTCACGTGCGCATGTACGAAGAAAGAGAAGCCGAGCTGGATCGGCAGGACAGTTTGGATGCCCTAGAGGAGGAGCGCGATGTGGCAAAAGCCCGTTCCGCATTCGATCAACAGCAGGCTCGACGATATCAAAGCAGAGAAGTACGGGCCAAAACTTACAATGTTGGCGAACTAGTTCTACGCATGCTGGACAAGAAAAAGGACAAACTCAAGCCCAAATGGGAAGGTCCCTTCATCATCGACCAAGTCCTGACCGGCGGAGCGTACCGTCTGCGAAACGCATTAGATAACCGACTCGAGCTCAACCCCTGGAACGCAGCCCGCCTTCAAAGATTCTATTCCTAGCGCCGGACTCCGAGTTCGTCTCCTTCCCCCCACTACATTTTATACTTTAGCTGTCCTTTATTTCTCCCCTTACCCCTCCCCCTTTCTCAAAGCCTTTGAAGGCTCACCTGCGCATTGATCGCACACGCTTGACGTGCTACTCGCACTCCTTATATCTGGGGGCTTCTTTAACAAAAGCTTATTTATACGGGATTTATGCCAACACATGTGTCACACTTCCGCATGTACCTTTTATTCGCCATTATATGCATCGATATGACTTAAGTTTTGGCCAAGCTGGGTTGCCTGGCTCCTGTGCTTACCCCTACGTTCCCGATTGTTCGGCTAGGAGGTAAAGGGAGCACCTCTGCGATTGTTACTGCCGGGTCAGCCGGATGTGTACCTCAGACTGGGTGAAGCCGAAAGCTAGCGTTCTTAAGGGAATATTCGGTCGGTGAATTGAAAGATGATTTCTTACCTATTTATTTATCTGCCCCAAATGCTTTCCTGCTTTTTTCGCAGTCCGGACATGCACTTTAGGGCATGCCTCCCAGGGAAAGGAACCCCTAGCGGAACTATTCTCCCTGGAAGATGTTTCTTACTAACCATGTAATATAACATAACTACTTGGGCACTTGTCTGATAAAGCACTAATGACCCCTACGCCTGGTCTCCATGCATGCCCCGGTTTTTACATAACCGTGAGGGTATTCGGACACACTCCAGATTGTCGGGTCCTGAGGTTGAAGCGAAAAGGTCCGCAATGACAAACGATCTACAATCCGGCTAGAAGGCATTTTTCATGTCATTTCAAATTACATAGTCAAGCTGACTGATGGTATTCCTCTTCGATACCATCTAATAAACTGTCTAGTTTACAGTCCCGCTGTGAATACTTTGCGGCCAACTCTACTTGGTCGTACACTAAGCTCACAGGGATCTCCTTCCCATCGGGCCCCATAGGTCCGACCTCGGCCATGTGGTTGGGGTCAGCCTTCGCATACCGTGTCTTCACCATGGCCCAGGCCTCCCTGGCGCCTTGACGGCAGGCCGATATCTTCCACAACCGGAAGCGCCGCCGTGCTCCCTGAAGCTTCTCCGCAAGCTCTCCAAGACCTTTGAGCAGGGACAGGGAAGGCCACAAGGCCTGGGCGACTCCTCTCATCACCTGCTGAACACGTTCGTGCAGTTGCAGCAGCTCGGGAAGTAGGTCACCCGTTGAACCGGGCATTTCCTCCGCAGGACGACCTGTGAGCACGCCTACAGACACATTCCTGTCAATCGACTTCCTCGTCGAACTCTTCTTTTCAAAAAGTTTGCTCAAGCACTTACTATACATGCCGCGACGAAGCCGCCGATTCTCCTTCATGGAGTCAGACAGCTGGGCCCGAACATCTTTTAGTCCCTCGCCCAGCTGGGTGTTGGCATCTTGGAGTTTGTTCCTCTCTTGCTGCACCCTCGTAAGCACCTTCTCGCCGGCCTTCAGCTGGCGTAGTAGTTGTTGCTTGTCCAGATCTAGTACGGCGCCATCTGCAATATTATTGTCAGACTTATACACACGCCGCACTTCACAAACTACTGATCTTTCGAAGTGTGTATTACCAGAGGGGGTCTCTATGGCTCCCCCTGCGGCGGCTAGTGCAGCCTCAAGTTGGGCCTTGCACTCTTGAAGCTCCTGGGACAGGTGGGTATTCTTCTTCGTAAGATACTGCATAACAAATGATCCTTAAATCAGTTATTCTAACTATTTTAAGTCTCGGGGGCTACTGGCATATATAACTGTCAAAATTCCTCACCCGTATGTCTTTCACATACTGCTCCGTGGCTCTGGCTAGACCATCTTGAGCAGCACAGAGGTGCGCATCACCCAAATTAAAGGCATTTAACGCCTCGGGGGAGAAGCATGCGTCACGAAGAACTGTCCGGCAGCGCCTGTGATTCATGGCGCTCTCCACCTCAGATCTGGTGGAGGACAACCTGTCGGCGTCCTCCGTTGGAGGAGCACCCGACGCGCGCCTTGCATTCGCCTCCCCCTCCGGACCTAGTGTTGGAGCCTGGCCGGTGGAGGCTGGATTGGCAACCTCTCCGGGCACAGTCCGGCGAGCGCTCTTTCTCCTGAAAAAACCACAAGCGTTAATATGCCTTCCAGGAATCTTTTCTGGAAACATGGGGGCGCGCCATACCGTTGCAGCGACGTCTCGATTCGCGCCGCACTTCTTTTCCGCCTGCTGGGCCGAGCTGCCCCTTGTTGGTCAGCCGCCGCGGGTTCGGCTTCCCGCCTCAAAGGCACCTCCTGCGGAGCACCATTGGTATACGGTGGTCAGAAATAAGCATGGATGAGTAGTGGTGTCAGGACTCCGGTCACAGTTACCTGGGAAACCGGAGATATTCCGGGGTAGTCGGCCGTAATGGCGACCAGAGCATTGTCGATGCTAAGTTGGTGGAGCACCCCATCGATCAGCTCCACCTTTATGTCTGGATCCTCTTCGGAGGCCGGATCAAGGGATCGTTCCGGATCTCTAGTTGTGGAGCCAGGCTGTGTATATCCTCTACGGCCCGGCGCAGTTCCTGCGTCGAAATCACAAAGTGAGACACTTAACTTTGGGAATATGGATCGGATAGACAAACGTCCGCTTACCCAGCTCCGAGGGTTGTTCATGGAAAATCCATTCAATGGACTAGCACGGAGGAAGTCCTCCTTCTCCCCCTTGTACAAGCCGGACAGGATCTTCACCAGATCGGCAACCGATCCCGGCCCCTTGCGGCCATGATGGGTGGCATCATCCTCCCCGTTGAAATCCCACATGGGCTGGCCCCTATATTGGAGCGGCTGCACCCCTCGCATGATGCATGTGGCCATGACTCCAATCTTGGTTAATCCGGAATGAGCCAATAACCTTATTCAGCCCATCAGATATTGAACGTCCCTATCATTCTCCCGTTGAGGGCTCCGCGGGCGCCAACTCAGGCGTTTCTTCAGAGGAGCGTTGCTGAACTCCGGGAGGCCGATCCGAACTGGGTCCGATAGCGGGGCATCTTCCATATAAAACCATTCCGAAGGCCAGTCTTCGGACGCCTTCTTTGGGGTTCCGGATAGATATCCGGTCCCGGCGATGCGCCATAGTTCGGCTCCGCCCACTTGATATATCGACCCCTCATGAGAATGGGGTACGAGGCAGAATAATCTCTTCCACAGCGCAAAATGGGACTCGATGCCCAAGAATAGCTCACAAAGGGCCACGAAGCCCGCGATATGCAGGATAGAGGCAGGCGTAAGATGATGAAGCTGGAGCCCATAGAACTCCAGGAGCCCCTGGAGAAACGGATGTATGGGAAATCCGAGTCCTCTTATTAGATAAGGGACGAAGCATACCCACTCTCCTTTGGAGGGATTGGGGACGCTCTCCGCCTGCTTCCCGCCCTTGTAGGTGGCAAGTCCGGCTCGAACCGGAACCATGAAGGCTGGGGGAAGAAATCCCTCGGTTTGGAGCGTCACCAGCTCATTATGCAGGACCGAGCATCTCCCCCAATCTCCTGGCTGAGGGCTAGGAGCGCGAGAGGAGGAGCCGCGTCGACTGTCCATGATGGAATGGATTTTTGGTCAGAGACGCTCCGATGAATGCTCGTGCAAGGAGGATGGTGTGATTCGGATCTAGATCCTCGCCTCTCTTTATAGGCAGCTTATTTGCGCAGCTAGGGGGTGGAATATAAAAATACCCTGGCTTTTCGCATTCGTACGACACATGGAAGATGGCCATTATTGGACGTGGAAGCCAAGGAGCGCAGCATTTATAAAGAGCCGGACACCATTCGGCAAGCACATGGAATTTGGAGGAGAACCCGCCTTGCAATGCCGAAGACAACATGCGCGCTGGACTCGTCGTCATTGAAGCCTGGTTCGGGGGCTACTGAGGGAGTCGTGGACTAGGGGGTGTCCGGATAGCCGAACTATCATCATTGGCCGGACTCCAAGACTATGAAGATACAAGATTGAAGACTTCGTCCCGTGTCCGGATGAGACTTTCCTTGGCGTGGAAGGCAAGCTTGGCAATACAGATATGTAGATCTCCTACCACTGTAACCGACTCTGTGTAACCCTAGCCCTCTCCGGTGTCTATATAAACCAGAGGGTTTTAGTCCGTAGGACGAACAACAATCATACCATAGGCTAGCTTCTAGGGTTTAGCCTCCTTGATCTCATGGTAGATCTACTCTTGTACTACCCATATCATCAATATTAATCAAGCAGGAGTAGGGTTTTACCTCCACCGGGAGGGCCCGAACCTGGGTAAAAACTTCGTGTCCCTTGTCTCCTATTACCATCCGCCTAGACGCACAGTTCGGGACCCCCAACCCGAGATCCGCCGGTTTTGACACCGGCAGTAGCCAAAATATTGGCGACCCTTTTGTCCACCGGTGCCTTTGCCACCGATGAACGAGGAATGGCTCGGGTGCTCATGCTGTCATGCATCCTCCAGCGCGCACGTTGGAGACGAGCTTGCACGAGCTGTGTTTTTTTGTCCCACAACGCCGCCCGAGCCGCTTGCAGACCGACCGGCGACCCTCAAATTACGCCATCCAACCGTAGTCACACACAATATGACAGCAACTCAACCAACCGGACGAAATTCACGCAAACACGTAGACAAACTGATATTTCATATAAACAACGACGGAAATCATATAAAATACCGGATTTTCATACAAACATGACGGATTTCATTACATTCAAATGAACTACGCGGTGCTAGTTCTGCACAGCACAGGTATATAATACCTAGCCTAAATGGTCGCCCGCCGATCGATTTGTGTTCCTCATGTCCGGCAGCACGATCACTGGACTGTCGGGAGCCCCGGAGGTATATGCTTCAGCGCAAAGGACGGCTCGCTTCCCCAGTGCCCAACTGATATCATTGCCTGGTGCCAAAGATGATGGTGGCCAGCACCGGTTCGATTTCATCACCGGCCACTACTTCGCCATGGCCAGCACCGGCTCGAGTTCATCCTAACATTCCCCTCTTCCGTGGAGCCCATGCAGGGTCGATGAAGGCCCTCGCAACAAAAGGATCCGGCAAGACACCTGATGTGTATGCCGGCGTCGCCTCCGCGGTGTCCTTCATGGGACCCAAGCGGCAGCGGCCTACCGTGTTCTACTTCTCCTCGATGATGTTGGCGGACGCGGAGGCGCTGGCCACCGACTCGTCGCTCTTCGCGCACCCGGCTTCTGTCGCTGCTTGCATGGCGCGGACACCGGCATGGGAGTCTCAGCCACAGAAACGGGAGACATGGTACAAGGCGGTGGCGTGGATGGCAGCAACGACGCCCGTGCGCTGCTCCTCGTCTAGCTGGCCTGGAGCGGTGAGTTGCTGAACCGCGCGCCGACTTGGGGTGGCAACTGGCTTCGTCGGGCGAGGGGAGGGAGGTGGATCAGCGAGCTGCATAGCTCGTATCTGGCGGGCTACCCAGCCGGTTTGGATGCGGAATAACTACTCTTCATAAGCCATTGTAAGAGTGGACAAAATGGTGGAGGAGATAGGGGAGCGGTGGAGGTGTGCGATTCTTGGCCGGCGTTTGGCCTCATTTAAATAGGAGATTAAATAGATGGCGGACGGGAGGAGCTCGGCCGGCGTTGCGTTTAACGCCGGCCCGGTCATGAACGGACGTGTCTCCAGAGTGGGTTTCTCGGCTTCCACACGGGCGGGTTTCATGGAGGCGTTTGAATGCAGCACGGAGGCGTGTTAATTCGGGAGTGCCGCGAGTGGCGTCCTTGACTCTGACCTAGGACACCGCGCCATTCTTCCACTGATGTGTGGGCTCTTTGGGTGCATGGCCTGCATGTCAGTGACCCAACGCAGGAAGTGCACAACAGAGGAACTTTTGGTGGGCCAGGGCGGTCAGAAGTGGGCATTTCATAAACCGATGATTGTTCATTGATTGTGACGTCATCTTTTTCATGTAGATAAGCCTACTATGTTGATAGCCCGTTCGATATGTTGTGATTCATAAAGACCGTTTCAAACATCAATGTTCTGCTTATCACAAATAAGATTGATTAATACCCGTAACAATCCATGTCCTTAACAAAGGGTGCATGCACGTATATGTTGAGCATGTGTCTTGCGTCGTGTGATATGTGCATGCAGGCGTGCGAGTGTTGCGTGCGTGTAAGGGTACGTTTCAGTGTTGCATGCATGGGTGCGTACGTGCGTGTGTTTGTGAGTGCATGTGTACGTGTCAGTGTTGCACGCCAACATGCGTGCGTGTGTACGTTATGTGTACGTGTTAGTGTTGCATGCCTACATGCGTGCGTGTCTTGCGTTCGTGCATGTGTACGTGCGGGGTGAGGCTACACGTCAGTCGACTAACTTTTTCATCTCTCGTCATTAGATTTTCCAGCCGTTGGATACGAAATCAAGGGCCTCCAGTTTATCATCAAACTCCATCCGCCCTGAGCCGCCAGCCACCATCGGCCGAACCGCCAGCCCCCGCCGCCTGCGGCCGGCCCGCCCTCCCCAAAACTACTCCCCACCGCCGGTCCGCCGCCGCACCGGCCATCCCTCTA
>NC_041393.1:382334833-382336264 GCF_002162155.2 Triticum dicoccoides | reverse complement strand
ATGAACGCCCCCAACCGCCGATGACTGCCAAGCAGATGTCTCACGACTTCGAATACCCACCGACCACTGATTTATTACCATTTCTGTCCTTCATATACACGCTGACGGGTGGGCCCTATGGTAATGTGCGCTTCTGAATGTGGACCGTTTGACTGGTCAATTGGCCGTGTTATCAACAAATTATGGAGCTCTATGGTGAGCCAGTGACCGTATGATCACCCTAAAATGTACTCCTATTTTATTAACATAGTACAGACTCAAACTACCATTTCTTTCTTTCATATATGGGCTGACAGGTGGGACCCACGGTTACGCGCCCCGATGGTGCAACACTAGTTGCGCCGCGTGGAACGTTTGACTGGTCAATTGATTGTGCCATCAACAAAATACGAAGTTGTATGGGTGATCCAGTGACCGTATAATCATGACATGTATTTGTTTAACAAGGTACAAACGCAAGGGCTCATATATACGCGCAAGCACTCACCGCTATAAGCGCACACACGCGAACCCTACCCCTATGAGCACCTTCGAGAGAGTGGGCCAGCATATATGATCTTGAGATTTTACAAAGTCACCATAGGTGCCTCGTAGTCGAGTGGAACGTCTCCTCCCACTGAACGTACATCGCCGGAAAATACTAAAATTAACACAAGATAAATGCGAGCACCGGGACTTTAACCTTGGTGGGCTCAAGAAACCACTGTCCTCTAACCATCCAACCACATGTTGGTTAGCACGACAAAATGTATGTGGTGATCGTTATGAGCTTATTCTGAAGTCCAATGACCATATCGTGCTTTCGCTTAAAATACAATGACCGTAAGTGTCGTCAACAAAATACAGAGCACACATCAAATGCAAAGTCCATCAGTGTCATCAACAAAATATGGAGACGTATCGTGAGCTAGATATTGTTGTACTATTGTGTATGCTTATTTTCTTAGTGGCCGATTGCGTGTGTGGTGTGGTGGGCACATCATTTCTAGTTGTGGTGGGTCAACATGAAGACTCATGGGTCGGTTCCATCCCACAACACATATAGGTTGGACCGAGACGTGTTATACAAAGACCCATGTGGAGGACTCGGCGTACAATACAAAGCTACCAGAGTCACGGAGGACTCTATCCCCACTGGTGATAAGCCAAGTATATATGATTTGTAACCCTAGGCCCTTAGTATGTTATACAAGGTTGGGGGCTAGTTCGTCGATAGTATACACACACGCACAATGCCTGGTATTCACGTGTACTTTGTACACACCCCTATCACTAATATACAGTACCAGGAGTAGGCTCTTTCTTCTACTGCAAGGGTCCGATCCAAACTAGGGTAAAACTTTGCCTCGTATTACCATCCAGCCTAACAGCCAGGGATATCCTACCGAATGATATGATGAAATCATATCTGCCAACTACTAAGAGAGAGGT
>NC_041393.1:382283790-382334598 GCF_002162155.2 Triticum dicoccoides | reverse complement strand
CTAAAGATAATGTGCGTGCAGGAGACACATAGGCACATATATGTGCGTATAGAGGGCTAGTAGAGACCGTGCATGTGTATATATGCATGTGAGACAAATAGTGTTTTCCAACTGAGATTAGTGAAAAGAGTGGTACATAGTAGTCAGAAGGAGAGAGAGAGAGAAATAGAGAGAGCATGTGCATGAGACACCCCGACACCCTGAGGGAGATTGTGAGCATGTATTAGAGAAATGCCGATGAATATAAAGTGTGTGCACTTATGTGTTAGATAGAGAGATATATAACGCGTTTGTGAGAACAGGGCGAGGCATAGTGCATCTACGTGTAAAAGGCGGTTCTACGCATTAAATTAAAATATAAATGGCATTATCATTTTTGGATGAGATCATGAATTTTCCAAATTGCGTATGGACGAAAATCGGTCTATCAGACACCCATACTCTATTGAATTCTAGCATGTGCATGTGTTTATTTCATATTATCGATCCATAGAGTGAGAGCGGTTTGAAATACAATCAATGGATGATTTTGCAATTCATATATAAACATTAATTAGTGCACTCCATGTTGTTAGTGTGAAGCACTTTATACATTTGTCACTTGCATGGATACATTCCAAATTGCTAGCTACGAAATAGATTATATGTCGAATTCAACATAAAGGGAGTTTCGAAGATTCGAATTCACATGAAGTGCATTCATCTATTTGAACCCGAGATAATGGCATTTGTAAATCAGATGTAAAAGGGGGCATCAATCTTTGTTGTGAGTTTGAACATGATATATATATTCATACGCATATCTAAGTTTTTTTTGCAACCAAGGAGATTATATCTGGAACCATGCATGAACTGAGGTAAGTTGCATATTTTTTAATATATACTCGTGTACAATGTATATTCAAATGTACCCCCTCCATTCCAAAATAATCGTAGCTTTAGGATTTTCAAGAGTAAACATTTGTGAAGTTTGACAAATCCTGAAAGTTCAATTCAGGAGAACCGAAAATGTTAATGCTTCTGCTCCCAAATATTGAACGAAGCGCCAAATAGGCCTCTGGCCACCCGAAACCGTGCGAGACTAATGTTTGGTGGTAGGAAATTACTGTCCTGACTCTGGACTGTGTAGCCTATCGGCCCGATGTCCCAAGGTCTAAACCGGGGTAGGTTTGTAACTTCACCAAGACGCCAGTCTCAACTGCCTCCGAGAAGCATTCATACGCCGTGGGCGCCTAAACACCCATGCGCTCGGCCGAAATCTATCCCGCCCACATTTGGGACACCAGATATGACTGTCCTACGCCCAACCCGCAATATGTCCAAAATTTTAGAAGGGGGCAAACTTTGTAACTTTCGCCAAATTTCAAACAAGCGCGTCTCAAACCGAAACATTGTTCCCCCTTAGTTCCCCGCCTCCCTCCGTTTCCCCATTCATACTCCATGGGCGCGAAAACGCCCTCTCCACCAGCCGCGAAACCCCAGCCTCCTCCGTCCTCCACCCCATAGCGGCCAATCCACCGCCGCCCTCCTCCATCACGCCGGAGCCGGTACCCCGACGTCGTCATCCAAGGCAATCGCAACCACAACGCCCTCAAGGACTTAGCAGCTGAAGCCGAGGCAGAGCTGCCTCCATGACGCCGACGCCGATGTGCGCTGTACCAGAACCACTCCGTCCTGCGCCTCACTGATGCGGCTCCACTATCGCAACCATCCACCGCACTGGAGCTATTCCCGCTACGCCGTCGTTTGCCGCCTCAGATCTGCTTCTAATGCATTCTTCTTCTAGCACTTGAGCACAATTTTCCTTTCCATCATACTCACGAAAGATATTAAAAATATGAAGCGTATGAGACAAACTCAAATCCATTTTTTTGTAAACTTCTTTTATAAACTAAACTACTGATAAAACAAGAAACAAAAAGATTCGATTGTAAGATCTAAAGATATACCTTTAAGCACTCACCTCCCCGGCAACGGCGCCAGAAAAGAGCTTGATGTATACTACACAACCTTCTTCTTGTAAACGTTGTTGGGCCTGCAAGTGCACAGGTTTGTAGGACAGTAGAAAATTTCCCTTAAGTGGATGACCTAAGTTTTATCAATCCGTAGGAGGTGTAGGATGAAGATGGTCTCTCTCAAACAACCATGCAACCAAATAACAAAGAGTCTCTTGTGTCCCCAACACACCCAATACAATGGTAAATTCTATAGGTGCACTAGTTAAGCGAAGAGATGGTGATACAAGTGCAATATGGATAGTAGATATGCGTATGTAATCTGAAATTATAAAAACAGCAAGGTAACTAATGATAAAAGTGAGCGTAAACGGTATTGCAATGATAGGAAACAAGGCATAGGGTTCATAATTTCACTAGTGCAAGTTCTCTCAACAATAATAACATAGATAGATCATATAACAATCCCTCAACATGCAACAAAGAGTCACTCCAAAGCCACTAATAGCGGAGAACAAACGAAGAGATTATGGTAGGGTACGAAACCACCTCAAAGTTATTCTTTCGGATCAATCTATTCAAGAGTTCATACTAGAATAACACCTTAAGACACAAATCAACCAAAACCCTAATGTCACCTAGATAATCCATTGTCACCTCAAGTATCCGTAGGCATGATTATACGATATGCATCACACAATTTCAGATTCATCCAACCAACACAAAGTACTTCAAAGAGTGCCCCAAAGTTTCTACCAGAGAGTCAAGAAAACGTGTGCCAACCCCTATGCATAGTTTCATGGGCGGAACCCGCAAGTTGGTCACCAAAACATACATCAAGTGGCACGTGATATCCCATTGTCACCACAGATAAACATGGCAAGACAGACATCAAGTGTTCTCAAATCAAAGACTCAATCCGATAAGATAACTTCAAGAGGGAAACTCAATTCATCACAAGAGAGTAGAGGGGGAGAAGCATCATAAGATCCAACTATAATAGCAAAGCTCGCGATACATCAAGATCGTGCCATAGAGAGAACACGAGAGAGAGAGATCAAACACATAGCTACTGGTACGTACCCTCAGCCCCGAGGGTGAACTACTCCCTCCTCGTCATGGAGAGCACCGGGATGATGAAGATGGCCACTGGTGATGGGTTCCCCCTCCGGCAGGGTGCCGGAACGGGCTCCCGAGAGGTTTTTGGTGGCTATTGAGGCTTGCGGCGGTGGAACTCCGATCTATCTTCTCCATCGATGTTTTTAGGGTATGTAGGCTTATATAGGCAAAAGAAGTCGGTCGAGGGAGCCTCGAGGGGCCCACGAGAGGGTAGGGCGTGCCCCCCTGTCTCGTGGCTTCCTCGATGCTCCCTTTACGTCAACTCCAAGTCTCCTGGGTCATAATATTCCAAAAAATCATGTTGTCGAAGGTTTCATTCCGTTTGGACTCCGTTTGATATTCCTTTTCTTCGAAATACTGAAACAGGCAATAAAACAACAATATGGGTTGGGCCTCCGGTTAGTAGGTTAGTCCCAAAAATGATATAAATGTGTAAATAAAGCCCATAAACATCCAAAAGGGGTAATATAATAGCATGGAACAATCAAAAATTATAAATACGTTGGAGACGTATCAAGCATCCCCAAGCTTAATTCCTACTCGTCCTCGAGTAGGTAAATGATAAAAACAGAATTTGTGATGTGGAATGCTACCTAGCATAATTCTCAATGTAATTTTCTTTATTGGGGCATGAATGTTCAGATCCAAACGATTCAAAATAAAAGTTCACAAGGACATAAGAAATAGTGATACTTCAAGAATACTAATCAAAGTAATCATGTCTTCTCAAAATAACATGCCCAAAGAAAGTTATCCCTACAAAATCATATAGTCTGGCTGTTGCTCTATCTTCATCACACAAAGTATTTAATCATGCACAACCCCGATGACAAGCCAAGCAATTGTTTCATACTTTAATAATCTCAAACTTTTTCAACTTTCACGCAATACATGAGCGTGAGCCATGGACATAGCACTATATGTGGAATAGAATGGTGGTTGTGGAGAAGACAAAAAGGAGAAGATAGTCTCACATCAACTAGGCGTATCAACGGGCTATGGAGATGCCCGTTAATAGATATCAATGTGAGTGAGTAGGGATTGCCATGCAACGGATGCACTAGAGCTATAAATATATGAAAGCTCAACAAAAGAAACTAAGTAGGTGTGCATCCAACTTGCTTGCTCACGAAGACCTAGGGCATTTTGGGGAAGCCCATCATTGGAATATACAAGTCAAGTTCTATAATGAAAAATTCCCACTAATATATGAAAGTGACAACATAGGAGACTCTCTATCATGAAGATCATGGTGCTACTTTAAAGCACAAGTGTGGAAAAAGAGATAGTAGCATTGTCCCTTCTCTCTTTTTCTCTCATTTTATTTTTATTTTCTTTTCTTTTCTTTTCTTTTATTTTTCTTCTTCCTTTTTTTCTTTTTCTTTTTCTTTCTTTTGCCTTGCTCCTTTTTTTTCTTTTGTAAAGTCCGAAGTCTCATCCCGACTTGTGGGGGAATCATAGTCTCCATCATCCTTTCCTCACCGGGACAATGCTTTAATAATGAAGATCATCACACTTTTACAGATTTACAACTCAAGAATTACAACTCAAAGCTAGAACAAGATATGACTCTATATGCAATGAATCAAGAGCGACATGTATGAAGATTATGAAGGTGGCCTTGCCAAAAATACGATGTCAACTACATGATCATGCAAAGAGAAATATGACAAAGGTAATGTGTGTCATATGAACGGAACGGTGGAAAGTTGCATGGCAATATATCTTGGAATGACTATGGAAATGCCATAATAGGTAGGTATGGTGGCTGTTTTGAGGAAGGTATATGGTGGGTGTATGGTACCGACGAAAGTTGCGCGGCACAAGAGAGGCTAGCAATGGTGGAAGGGTGAGGGTCCGTATAATCCATGGACTCAACATTAGTCAAAAGAACTCATATACGTATTTCAAAAATCTACAAGTCATCAAAAACAAAGCATTATGTGCATGCTCCTAGGGGGATAGATTGGTAGGAAAAGACCATCACTCGTCCCTGACCGCCACTCATAAGGAAGACAATCAATAAATAAAATTGTGCTCCAACTTCATCACAAAGCAGTTCACCATACGTGCATGCTACGGGAATCACAAACTTCAACACAAGCATTTTTCATAATCACCTCAACTAGCATGACTTTAATATCACTACCTCCATATCTCAAAACAATTATCAAGTATCAAATTGATCATAGTATCCAATTCACTTTCTATGATAGTTTTTATTATACCCAACTTGGATGCTCATCATTCTAGGACCAACTTTGTAACCATAGAAAATACCATGCAGTTATAAAAGACTCTCAAAATAATATAAGTGAATCATGAGAGACTAGAAATTTCTACAAAATATAACCACTGCCGTGCTCTAAAAGATATAAGTGATGCACTAGAGCAAATGACAAACTACTCCGAAAGATATAAGTGAAGATCAATGAGTAGTCGAATAATTGTGCAACTATGTGAAGACTCTCTAACCTTAAGGAATTTCAGATCTTGGTATTCTGATCAAGCAGCAAGCAAAACAAAATAAAATTACATTGCAAGGATAGCACAACTCATGTGACGAAGCAAAAACTTAGGCTCAACCGATACTAACCGATAGTGGTTGAAGAAGAAAGGTGGGATGCCTACAGGGCATCCCCAAGCTTAGATGTTTGAGAGTTCTTGAAATATTATCTTGGGGTGCCTTGGGCATCCCCAAGCTTGAACTTTTGTATCTCCTTAATTCCTCTCATATCATGGTTTCTCTTTTTATCAAAAGCTTCATCCACACCAAACTCAACAAGAACTCGTGAGATAAGTTAGTATAAACCAATGCAAAACCTTATCATTTTATACTGTAACAAATCACTAAAAGTATTATTCCACGTTGCATACTAAATGCCTCTGCATATTTAATACTCCTATCCTCAAATAGAATCATTAAACAAGCAAACATATGCAAACAATGCAAACATAACAGCAATCTGTCAAAACAGTACAGTCTGTAAAGAATGAAAGATTCATCATACTTCCTTAACCCCAAAAATTATGAAATAAAATTCCCACTGTAATACATTTATCAGATCTCATTATGCAAAAGGTTTCATCATTATATCATTCTCTAACTTTTCTAGGGAATTTTTGCAACAGCGGTAAACTTTCTGTTTTCAAACAGCAACATGTATACTAGCAAAATAAGCATGGTAAAGGCTATCCTTGACATTTTTATTGAAACTAAAGATGAAAAACATTATTCTAAATAACAGCAAGCAAATACTAACAAAATAAAATGACGCTCCAAGCAAAACACATATCATGTGGTGAATAAAAATATAGCTCCAAGTAAAGTTGCCGATGAACGAAGACGAAAGAGGGGATGCCTTCCGGGGCATCCCCAAGCTTAGGCTTTTGGCTATTCTTGAATATCTTGGGGTGCCTTGGGCATCCCAAAGCTTAGGCTCTTGCCACTCCTTATTCCATAGTCCATCGAATCCTTACCCAAAACTTGAAAACTTCACAACTCAAAACTCAACAAAAAGCTCGTAAGCTCCGTTAGTATAAGAAAATAAAACTACCACTTAGGTACTGTAATGAACTCATTATAAATTCATAATGGTGTGATATCTACTGTACTCCAACTTATCTATGGTTCATACCCTCCGATACTACTCATAGATTCATCAAAATAAGCAAACAACACATAGAAAACAGAATCTGTCAAAAACAGAACAGTCTGTAGTAATCTGTATCAAACGTATACTTCTGGGACTTCAAAAATTCTACCAAATTAGGAAGTACTAAGAAATTTGTTTACCAATCCAGATCAAAACGAATCAGATCAGAAGCAGATTTTTGTGAATTATCATAACTAATTTACTGGGTGCAAAAGTTTTTGATTTTCAGCAGGATCAACACAACTATCACCGTAAGCTATCCTAAAGGTCTTACTTGGCACTTTATTGAAACAAAAGCTATAAAACATGATTACTACAGTAGCATAATCATGTGTAAACACAAAAAAAGTAAGGATAAATATTGGGTTATCTCCCAACAAGCGCTTTTCTTTAATGCCTTTCTAGCTAGACATGATGATGGCAATGATGCTCACATAAAAGATAAGAATTGAAACATAACGGGAGCATCATGAAACATATGACTAGCACATTTAAGTTTAACCCACTTCCTATTCATAGGGATTTTGTGAGCAAACAACTTATGGGAACAACAATCAACTAGCATAGGGAGGCAAAACAAGCATAACTTCAAAACTTTAAGCACATAGAGAGGAAACTTGATATTATTGCAATTCCTACAAGCATATATTCCTCCCTCATAATAATTTTCAGTAGCATCATGAATGAATTCAACAATATAACCAGCACCTAAAGCATTCTTTTCATGATCTACTTGCATATAAAATTTACTACTCTCCACATAAGCAAATTTCTTCTCATGAATAGTAGTGGGAGCAAACTCCACAAAATAACTATCATGTGAGGCATAATCCAATTGAAAACTAAAATCATGATGACAAGTTTCATTGTTATCCTTATTCTTAATAGCATATAGGTCATCACAATAATCATCATAGATAGCAACTTTGTTCTCATAATCAATTGGAACCTATTCCGAAATAGTGGAATCATCACTAAATAAAGTCATGACCTCTCCAAATCCACTTTCATCAATATAATCATCATAAATAGGAGGCATGCTTTCATCATAATAAATTTTCTCATCAAAACTTGGGGGACAAAACATATCATATTCATCAAACATAGCATCCCCAAGCTTGTGGCTTTGCATATCATTAGCATCATGGATATTCAAGGAATTCATACTAACAACATTGCAATCATGCTCGTCATATAAAGATCTAGTACCAAACATTCTAATGCATTCTTCTTCTAGAACTTGAGCACAATTTTCCTTTCCATCATACTCATGAAATATATTAAAAAGACGAAGCGTATGAGACAAACTCAAATCCATTTTTTTTGTAAATTTCTTTTATAAACTAAACTAGTGATAAAACAAGAAACAAAAAGATTCGATTGTAAGATCTAAATATATACCTTCAAGCACTCACCTCCCCGGCAACGGCGCCAGAAAAGAGCTTGATGTCTACTACACAACCTTCTTCTTGTAGAAGTTGTTGGGCCTACAAGTGCACAGGTTTGTAGGACAGTAGCAAATTTCCCTCAAGTGGATGACCTAAGGTTTATCAATCCATAGGAGGCGTAGGATGAAGATGGTCTCTCTCAAACAACCCTGCAACCAAATAGCAAAGAGTCTCTTGTGTCCCCAACACACCCAATACAATGGTAAATTGTATAGGTGCACTAATTCGGCGAAGAGATGGTGATACAAGTGCAATATGGATAGTAGATATGGGTATTTGTAATCTGAAATTATAAAAACAGCAAGGTAACTAATGATAAAAGTGAGCGTAAACGGTATTGCAATGATAGGAAACAAGGCATAGGGTTCATACTTTCACTAGTGCAAGTTCTCTTAACAATAATAACATAGATAGATCATATAACAATCCCTCAACATGCAACAAAGAGTCACTCCAAAGGCACTAATAGCGGAGAACAAACGAAGAGATTATGGTAGTGTACGAAACCACCTCAAAGTTATTCTTTTGGATCAATCTATTCAAGAGTTCGTACTAGAATAACACCTTAAGACACACATCAACCAAAACCCTAATGTCACCTAGATACTCCATTGTCACCTCAAGTACCCATGGGCATGATTATACGATATGCATCACACAATCTCAGATTCATCCAACCAACACAAAGTACTTCAAAGAGTGCCCCAAAGTTTCTACCGGAGAGTCAAGAAAACGTGTGTCAACCCCTATGCATAGGTTCATGGGCGGAACCCGCAAGTTGGTCACCAAAACATACATCAAGTGGCACGTGATATCCCATTGTCACCACAGATAAACACGGCAAGACATACATCAAGTGTTCTCAAATCAAAGACTCGGTCTGATAAGATAACTCCAAGAGGGAAACTCAATTCATCACAAGAGAGTAGAGGGGGAGAAGTATCATAAGATCCAACTATAATAGCAAAGCTCGTGATACATCAAGATCGTGCCATAGAGAGAACACGAGAGAGAGAAAGAGAGAGAGATCAAACACATAGCTACTGGTACATACCCTCAGCCCCGAGGATGAACTACTCCCTCCTCGTCATGGAGAGCGTCGGGATGATGAAGATGGCCACCGATGATGGGTTCCCCCTCCGGCAGGGTGTTGAAACGGGCTCCCGAGAGATTTTTGGTGGCTACAGAGGCTTGCATCGGCGGAACTCCCGATCTATCTTCTCCATCGATGTTTTTAGGGTATGTAGGCTTATATAGGCAAAAGAAGTCGGTCGGGGGAGCCTCGAGGGGCCCACGAGAGGGTAGTGCGCGCCCCCTGTCACGTGGCTTCCTCGATGCTCCCTTTACTTCAAATCCAAGTCTCCTGGGTCATAATCTTCCAAAAAATCACGCTGTCGGAGGTTTCATTTGATATTCCTTTTCTTCGAAATACTGAAACATGCAATAAAACAGCAATATGGGCTGGGCCTCCGGTTAGTAGGTTAGTCCCAAAAATGATATAAATGTGTAAAATAAAGCCCATAAACATCCAAAAGGGGTAATATAATAGCATGGAACAATCAAAAATTATAGATACATTGGAGACGTATCAGGGTGTGGGGCGCAGGAGCTGCTTGCGCCCGATCTGGAAGTCGGCGGGGCTTGAATGGATGGCTAGGGGGCGGTGCCAAGCACGGCGGTGCGGTGAGGTCGAGGGGAGGGCGCAGGAAGGGGAGGAATACTGGGCCGGTGGTCGCTGGCATTTCAAGGAAGATCATCAACACTGACTGGCTGGAGGTAGATGAAGGCGATCTGCTTGTTCTTTGTACATCGGACGGTGCAGAAAAAATGGACTGACATATTTGCTTTCAGTCGACTGTTATTTTCATAGAATCTTGTAGTAATTTAGTGTGCCATGCATGTTGTAGAGCTATCATATGTCTCCCGTCATTTATTTCTCACCGACCTGCTATCTGCTACCTTTACACTATACTAATTGTGCAAACACTTCACCCATACTCACCCTATTGTTTTTTATGCATGGGTATTTCAGACTCTGACGCAGTGTTGATGAATGCAGAAAAGAAAAGACAGAAGTCGCTCCAGTGTAATTCGAAGATAAGCACTAAGTGTTTCAGCGCTCTAAAGGGTGCAGTGTCAGCAGTTGGAGACCGTAAACGTAGCTCTGCAGTTGATGATCTCAATTTCTACACACAACCATCCCAGGTGCTTGCTTTAACTTCGCACTGTCAAATGTGGTTGCATGTTGAATATGGTGTCTAGCTTGTATTGCTTCCAACTTGGTTAAATTGCATCTGCTTACTTTACACATTATACCTTTGATAATGACATGCCTTCCTGTTTTTGATACATACTACATATGTCTATTAACCATGTTCGTACATCAAACTAATGCTCTTTTGTATCCCTCGTCAATCACTTATGATGAGACAGTCACCCGAGTTCTTACATCCAAAAACAGGAATGTGAATATGACACGCCTTCCTGTTTTTGGTACATACTACATCTGCCTATCACACCATGTTCTTACATCAAACTATTGTTCTTGTGTATCCTGCGTCTATCGCTTATGATGAGACAGTCACGCGCGTGGGTTAATATGAGACGCAATACTCTTATAAAGAATGCAATTTCATCCTCTCCACATGATTCTCAAGAAATAGCAAGCCTAAATGAAGATATTGAACGTAGCTCTGTAACTGAAGACCACACTTCCCCTACACCACCATCACAGGTGCTTGCTCTAACTTTGCAGTGTGATATGTGGTTGCATGTTGCATACGCTGTCTAGCTTGTAATGCTTCTAATTAGGGTAAATTGCATTTGCTTAGTTTACACACTATACCTATGAATATGACATGCCTTCCTATTTTTGGTACACACTACATCTATGTGTTAACCTTGTTTTTACATGAAACTACCTCTCTTCTGTATCCTGCATCAATCACTTACGATGAATCACCTTTATTCGTTGCATATTGCATATTATTTCTAGCCTGTTGCCATGTATTGCTTCTAATTTGGTCAAATACATTTGTTAGGGTACCCTTTTAATTTGGCAGAGTGATATTGGTTTCATCTTTCGTATGGTTTCTAGCTTGCATCGATTCTAACAAGTTCAAGCACCTTGTGCTTATTTTACACTTTATACATCATACATGTCAATATGTCACGCCGTCCTGTTTTTCATACATATTCCATCCTCCTATCATGTGCTACCTTACATGAAAGTAGTGTTCGTGAGTATCATGCATCAATGAGTTCTGAAGAGGAAATTTTATTCCTTTTTCTTGTGGGTTTGACTTGACAAGGCAAAATCAAGAAAGAGGTTGGAAAAGAGTAAGGAAGGCGATGATGGTGGTCCTCTGCAGCAACATAAATGGAGCATCTGTACTGATTCTCCTTGTACTGATAGTGCATTACAAGGTCCAAGTCTCCGCTCCCCTAGTCCACCATCCAAGGTGCTTGCTCTAACTTGGCAGTGTGATATCTTCTTGCATGTTGCATATGGTGTCTAGCTTGTATTGCTCCTAATTAGTGTAAACTGCATCTGCTTAGCTTACACATGATACATGTGAATATGACACGCTTTCCTGTTTTTGGTACATACTATATCTGTCTATCACAACATGTTCTTACATGAAACTACTCTTCTTGTGTATCCTGCATCAGTCACTTATGATGGGACACCTTTAAGTTGGCAGTGTGATATTGGTTTGCGTCTTGAATATGATTTCTAGCATGTATTGCTTCTAGTTTGATGAACGCCACCTATGACAAGACAGTTTTAACTTGGCAGAGTGATATTGATTGCACCTTCCATATGGTGTCTTGTAGTGTTTCTAATTTGTTGAAGTGCCTTCTGCTTAGTTACCACATCATAGGTGTGAATATGTCAAGCCATCCATTTTTTCGTACATATTCCATCCTCGTATCATGACTTTGCCTTTCATCAGAGTAGTGTTCGTCAGTATCATGCATGAATGAGTTCTGAAGAGCGAATGATATTCCTTTTTCTTATCGGTATGACCTCACAATGCAAAATCAATAAAGCTGAAGGAAATTGGCAAGGCATTGGATGATGGTGGTCCTTCCGAGCAACTGAAACAGAGGTTCTCTATAGATTCTACTCCGCCATCCTCCCAACAAGATTCGCAAGACAACGCAAGGCTAGACAGTCAACGTAGCTGTGTAGATGATGAGCACATCTCCCCTACTCCACCATCACAGGTGCTTGCTCTAACTTGGCACTATTATATGTGGTTGCATGTTGCGTATGATGTCTAGCTTGTATTGCTTCTAACTTTGTTGAATTGCATCTGCTTACTTTACACATAATGCCTATGAATATGACATGTGTTCCTGTTTCTACATCAGACTACTATTCTTGCATATCGCGCATCAGTCACTTATGATAAGGCACCTTTAAGTCGCCACTGTGATATTGGTTGTGTCTTGCATATGATTTCTAGCATGTACTGCTTCTAATTTGTTGAAACGCCATACAGTTTGAACTTGGCAGAGTGATATTGGTTGCATATTTCATATGGTGTCTAGCTTGCAGTGCTTCTAATTTGTTGAAATGCCTTCTGCTTAGTTACCACATCATAGGTGTGAATATGTCACACCATCCTGTTTTTCATACATATTCCATCCTCGCATCATGTGTTTGCCTTTCATCCGAGTAGTGTTCATTAGTATCATGCATGAATGAGTTCTGAAGAGCGAATTTTATTCCTTTTTCTTATTAGTTTGACTTCACAATGCAAAATCATTACAGCTGAAGGAAATTAGTCCGGCAGTGGATGATGGTGGTCCTTCGGAGCAACTCAAACACGGGATCTCTAGAGATTCTACTCCGCCATCCTCCCAACAAGATTCGCAAGACAACACAAGGCCGGACAGTCAACGTAGCTGTGTAGATGATGAGCACATCTCCCCTACTCCACCATCACAAGTGCTTGCTCTAACTTGACACTATTATATGTGGTTGCATGTTGCGTATGATGTCTAGCTTGTATTGCTTCTAACTTGAATTGCATCTGCTTACTTTACAGATAATGCCTGTGAATATGACATGTGTTCCTGTTTCTAGAACATACTTGTACATGATGAGCACATCTCCCCTACTCCACCATCACATGTGCTTGCTCTTACTTGGAACTGTTATACGTGGTTGTGTTTTCCGTATGATGTCTAGTTTGTATTGCTTTTGATTATGTTGAATTGCATCTGCGTAGCTTACAACTTATACCTGCAACGATCACTTACCCATAAGACACATTTAACTTGGGACTGTGATGTAGGTTGCATCTTGCATTGTCTTCTAGCTTGTACTGCTTCTAATTTCTTGAAATGGCACATACGACGAGACACTTTTTACCTGATAGAGTGATATTGGTTGCATGTTCATATGGTGCCTAGCTTTCATTTCTTCTAATTTTGTTGAAATGCCTTCTGCTTACTGTTTTTTCATACATATTACATCCTCCTATCGTACGTGTGAATATGAAACGATGTCTTTTTTGTATATATTCCATCCTCCTATCCTGCGCTTGCCTCACATCAAAGTAGTGTTCGTATGTATCATGCATCAACCAGTTATGCAGAGCTAATTTTATTCATCTTCTTGTGGTTTTGACTTCATAAGGCAATATCAAAAAATAGGAAGGAAAAGAGTAAGTTAGGGGATGTTGGTGGTCCTCCGCACCGATGCAAACAGAGACTCTCTAGATTTGCCACTGCTACTGCTAATGAAGTTGAAGTCCCAAGTCTACATGATGAGTTCATCTCCCGTACTCCACCATCGCAGGTGCTTGCTCTAAGTTGACAGTGTGATATTTGGTTTCATGTTGCATATGTTGTCTAACCTGTATTTCTTCTATTTTGATTAAATTGCACCTGCTGAGTTTATACGTTATACATGTGCATATGACATGGCTTTCTGTGTCTAGAATACACTTCATCTATCTATCATACCATGTTCTTACATCAAAGTACTGTTGTTGTGTATCCCGCATCAGTCACTCATGATTGGCCGCTTTTAACATGGCAGTTTGATAGTGGTTGCATCTTGCATTGATTTCTATGTTGTACTGCTTCTAATTTTTCGAATTGCCACTTATGACAAGACACTTTTAACTTGGCAGAGTAATATTGGTTGCATCTTTCATATGGTGTCTAGCTTGCATTACTTCTATTTTCTTGAAAATCCTTCTGCTTAGTTTGCACAGCTTAGCTGTGAATATGTCACGCCGTCCTATTTTTCTTACATATTCCGTCCTCATATGGTTGTCTTACATCAAAGTATTGCTTGTCTGTATCATGCATCAATGAGTTCTAAAGAGTGATTTTATTGTTTTGTGTTGTGGGTACAGCTTGACATGGCAAAATCAAAAAAGAGCAAGGAAAATAATATAGTAGGGAGTGCTGTTACTCGTCGGGTGAAACGGAAAAGGTTCTGCCGTCGAGATTCTGCTGGTACTTATAGTGCAGTAGAAGGTCCAAGTCCACCGGCTAAATCTAAAAACACAGTATCACCTGCTCCACCAGCTGCAGCATCCGCTTCAACTGTACCAGCATCTCAACCAGTTACTCGTTCATTTGCTCCGGAACTGGCCAGTTCCCAAGCTGCCTTCACACCTAACACTACTTCTGAAGCACTGCTGACACAACAGGACTTGGCAAGATCAGATGAACCTCATGAGCATCAACACCAAGATGGTACCTAACCGAGTCAAGTTGCAGTTGCATGCTCCTTTATATTTACTCTCACAGTTTGATGTACACTAACACTTTCCATATTCGTTTTGAACTAGCACCACGGGGCAAGCGGAAACAGACATCAGGGGTAATGCTTGACAGATTAACAAAATCTAAAGGAGGAAGAATGGAGATCCATTTTGAGGCAGGTTTAAAAAGGCCACGTGATGCTACAGAGTCAGCCAAGTTAGTATCAGAGGCAGCCGTTGCCGTTATGTGTCATGCACGTATCCTCCCAACGTGGATCCAGTACAGGAATGAGAAAGACAATACCCAGTTTAACACCTTCCTTGACCATTTATCCGTAAGTAATGTTATTCATAGCAATTAGTAATATTGTCTTGCTCTGTCCCATACTTTCTAGCTTCCTCCTAATAAGACTCACATTCTTTTTTTGACAGATGAGGTTCAAGTTGGATCCGAAAGATGATGCAACTAAACAAGCATGCACTCATGTTTTTCAGTCTACACTGCGACAGTATCGGTACCACCTTAGAAAATCTCACTTTGAAGGCAAGGCTAACAATGAAATCTCCCAAAAAACTTCAGTGGAATATATTACAGATGAAGACTGGACAGCCCTCGTTAAACACTGGTCTGATCCAAAGTATCAGGTAGGCTATATGTATTTGATCAGACCACATATTGAACTTGTATTTATGTATGTGCCTTACAAGTGTATCTTCTTCTAGGCTAACTGTTTGAAGAACAAAACCAACCATTCTAAAGTGAAATTCCAACAGACAACAGGATCTCGTAGCTATATTGCACACTACGAGGCTCTTGTAAATAGCTGCTACTTCCTTCTCTTTTTTTTGTGCCATATTATCGTATCTATATTGACTTGTTCCAAATACAGAGGAAAGCCCGTGCGGACCAAAAAGAACCTGAACCGAATGAAGTGCAAATTGTGAAGGATTGCCACACCAGCAAGATGAAGGGCATGAGCACACCAGTTCAAGCCGCTCTTGTAAGTCCTTACTCCTCCTACCTTGAACTGATTGGTACTGTGATGTGTTCATTTAACTACTTGGTTTGCAGCCAATGTCAGTTACTCTGTTCACTTTTATACACAGTTGTCTTAACGTATCATTTCACCTTACATGGTTTAAAAGAGATGAAGGATATTCTTTTGGTCTTGATCTGTAATCTAGTTGTTATGTTCACGTGCGCACACAATGATAAAATAGCATGTTTGTTTTATATCTGTTTGCCCATGATATGAATGATGTCATACTATGTTCATCCTACTTTAAACCATGTCTCTTTATCCTTAGATGTCAACGAATGTGAGGAAATAGACAATACAGTAGGCATGCTACATGGGCATATGTTCTAAAAGTGATTTTATTATGTAGTTGGCACTACAATACATGCTAATGTATTATAGAAGTTCACCAAAATAAGTTATGTATAAACGTTTAACCTACTTTGTTTGTTTTTGTCTAATTAGTAACTTATCTGGTACACTAATCTACAAGTTCAAACTTTCAGGAAGCTATGGAACAAATGATTGAACAGCCACAACCACCTGAAGGTGACGAGGCTACTACAGGCACAATGTCACCTCTTACTGCAGTTCGTCAGTATTTTGGGTTGGTTGTCAAGGTAACCTCGTCCAAATCGCCTACTGAACAAAATCTTCCTGCTAGACAGAGTGATATATTTGTGCTCCAGACACAAGTCCAATCCCTAATGGACGTTGTTTCGGAAACAAGAATAGTGGTTGAGAAATGTTGTCAAGATATGAATGGTTTTGAAACCAGACTATCGGACATTCGCTTTGTTGTTCAAGAGCAATGGCGGAAAAAAGGTGGAGATCGTGCTGCTCCATCAGATTCTATAGCCTGAAACATTAGCACTCAGGTCAAATGATATGTGCTTCTATACATCTGATGGTGCTTTTATCTGGAAGGACTGTAAACTTTATGCCAACAGGTCTTTTATTGTATGGTTGGAATTTATTTTGTTGTGATACAACATTTATGATGCTGACACAGGCTGTAGTAATTACGATGCTATTTTTGTATAGTGTAGGTTTATCTTAGTAATGTATTCGGCGAAAGCTTCATAGGAGCCCAACATGCCAACATTCGTCGGGCCCATTCCAATTGGGCTAAAAACGATTACGGGCCGAAATTGGCATGTAGCCCACTAAAAATATCTGGGCCTAAATCAGCATAAGCTTTCATATTTTTCTGGTAGGCATGTGCCCATAGTGGGCCTTTAATAGGCCTAAACATAATTTGGGCCCTCAGTAAAAATAGGCCGTTTACAGGTGTAAATATCTCGAGCCCATAAAAAACATGGGCCTTTAATAGACCGAAATTGAGATTGGGCCCTGATTGTGCCAAATAACCCACTAGACTTAGCAGGCCGAAATGGTGGCCCATTTACGATGTGAATCTTTGACAGGCCAAAATTCGGACGGGCCGTAAATGCGCCGACCTAATACACGAGCCTTTAACAGGCCGGAACTTTGGTCGGGCTAGATTATCATCATTTTTATATGGGCCGTTAATGGGCCCGATATGACGTTGGGGCACATATGACCCATGGTTTACGTCCAGCATTAACAGGCCGAAAATGACAACAGGCCGAAAGTGGCCCAAATCTATAGTGGGCCTCTAACAGGCTGAATGTCAGACATGGCCGAATATGACCAAAATCCTTCACGATCGTTTATGGGCTGAAAGTTTTGATGGCCTGTAAATGGGCCCAAATGAAGCTGGACCTTTAACAGGCCAGAAATACACCAGGTCGTAATTCGGCCCAATTACTTAGCGGACTGTTAACGGGCCAGAAGTGACCATGGGCCGCGTTGATGACAAGTTTAGAACAGGACGTTGACGGGCCGATTTGATAGAGAATGTTGGGCCTTTAGCTGGGCCGACCCATTATGGTCTGCAGAATCTTGTGGGCCTTTAGCTGGGCCGGCCCATTATGGTCTACAAAATCGTGTGGGCCTTTAGCTAGGCCGGCCATTATGGTCCGCTAAATTTTGTGGGCCTTTAGCTGGGCTGGCCCATTATGGTCCGCTAAATTTTATGGGGCTTCGGTTGGGCCGGCCCATTTAAACTTTGTGGGCCACTTTTGGGTTGGTCCACGTGTCAACATATCATAGGCCCATCTCGACCGTTGGATGAGTGACACCTGTGCCAACGCGGAGCTGACGCGTGGATCCGTCAGCCAATGAGAATTTTACACATGGAAAATCGGCATTGGTCGTGGCTGTTAACGGGTTATCGGATCCAAAATCCGACCCGATAGCTTAATGGCATTCCGTTACGGTAGATGCCACGTGTCGGTCACCCTTGACGAAAGCACTTCTGTGACATGCGATTTATCATCATGGAAGTGGACACTTCCGTGATGATAATTTTGGTAATGTCATGGAACACTTCTACGACAGCACAGGTATGACTATCTTGATTCTGTCATAAAATCATCATGGATGTACATGCATGACAGAAAACGCGACCTACTGTGACAAACACGTATCATCACGGAAGTGTATTTTTTTGTAGTGTAGATGTCCTTGAACTGAAGGGTTCGTATCGGACATGGACATGCACTACTTCAGGTTAACTTGACAAGGCTATCAAAACGATTTTGGGCCTTGTGGCCAAGAAGGTTGGGAGCCGGGGTATGAGATACCTTCCCGACCGACAGGAGTCGTATAGAGATACGATTAGCAAGGAGTTGCTTACCGGATAGGTATGTTGGCTAGCAGTGATGCTAAAGCTCACCAGTCGCATGCGCTAGTCGGATCCTAAATCACTGAGAGTTTGCGGAGGGATGCTGACTTTAGTGGGAGTATTTCTGTTTAGGCTTGAATTACTCTACATAAACACATTGCTTAGTGATTGCATATTTTTCTGTAGTAGATCAATGGCACCACCTGCTCAACCCAACTTTGCATTGAAATCAATTCTGGAAAAGGATAAACTGAATGGAACAAACTTTACCACCTGGTATAGAAATCTAAGAATTGTTCTCAAGCATGATAAAAAGGAACATGTTCTGGAGGATCCACTTCCAGAGGAACCTACCAATAATGCTAATACCACAACCAGGAATGCCTACCAGAAACTCGTTGATGAATCAAACGAGATCAGCTGCCTCATGATGGCTTGTATGGAGCCCGATTTGTAGCAGCATTCAAAGATGTTGGGGCTTTCGATGTGATCGAGAGTCTCAAGAGCATGTTTCAGATGCAGGCTAGGACCAAAAGTTCAACGTCTGGCGATCCTTGATGGATTGTAAGCTGACGGAAGGTGATCCACTGAGCCCGCATGTGATTAAGACGATTGAATATGTGCAAGATTTGGATCGATTGGGCTTCCTCTTGAATGAGCTGGCTACTGATACAGTTATGGGTTCTCATCCACCCAGCTATGGGACGTTCATCTCAAACTATCATATGCATAGCATGGATAAGAAGCTCACTGAATTGCATGGGATGCTCAAAGTGCCAGAACAGGATATTAAGACAGGCACACATCAAGTGTTGATGGTGCAGAAATTGGCTAAGTTCAAGAAGAGTTGGTACAAGAAAAAGGCTAAGGCAAAGGCCACAAAGATGGTAACCTCCGCTGCTACGCCGAAGTCTGGGCCGGACTCGAGGACCGTTTGCTATCACTGCAAGGAGACCGGTCACTGGAAGAGGAACTGTAGCAAGTGGCTTGCAGAGCACGGCAAGAAGGCCGGAAATGCTTCTTCGGGCAAAGGTACACTTGTTGCATATGTTATAGACATTTACCTTGCTAACATACCTAGTAGCTCTTGGGTATCTGATACCGGATCGGTTGTTCATGTATGCAACTCGATGCAGGGGCTGTTAAGAACTAGGCGTGTGGCACAAGGGGAGATTGAGATCAGGGTCGGCAACAAAGCAAGAGTTGCTGTGTTGGAGGTCGGCACGATGCAACTCCAGCTTCCTTTTGGATTTATTTTGGAATTGAATAATTGTTATTACATTCCTGCACTTAGTGGGAACATTATTTATGCCTCATGCTTGATGAGTCAGGGTTATGAATTCAATTTAAAGGACAATGGTTATTCGTTTTATTTGAATGGTATGTTCCACAGCTATGCACCCATTGTTGATGGGCTTTTAATATTGAATCTAGAACAGGAACCAGTCTATAACATGAATGTCAAGAGGCATAAGCCTAATGAGATAAATCCGACATACTTCTCGCATTGCCGGTTTGGACACATTAGTCTGAAATGCATGAAGAAGCTCCATGATGATGATCTCCTAACTTTGTCTGACTTTGAGTCGTTCGAGACATGTGAATCATGCTTGCTCGGCAAGATGACTAAGTCTCCTTTCGCAAAGAGTTGCGAGAGGGCGTTCAAGCTATTGGAGCTTATACATAGTGTTGTGTGTGGTCCAATGAGCACAACTGCCAGAGGTTGCTATCAGTACTTCGTGACTTTTACCGTGACTTGAGTAGATATGGATATATCTATTTGATGAGGCACAAGTCGGAAACCTTTGAAAAATCCAAAGATTTTGAGAACGAGGTTGAGAATCAGCTCGGCAAGACTATAAAGCTTCTCCGATCTGATCGTGGAGGTGAGTACATGAGCCAGGAGTTTGATGAACATCTGAAAAGCCGAGGTATAGTACCTCATCTCACACCTCCGGGTACGCCATAGAGAAACGGCGTGTCAGAAAGGAGGAATAGGACCTTGTTGGACATGATCCGGTCTATGATGAGCAAATCGGATTTACCCTTGTCATTCTGGGGATACGCTCTAGAAACTGCAGCTTTCACACTTAACAGAGTACCATCAAAATCCGTAGACAAGACACCACATGAGATGTGGACCGGGAAGAATCCTAGTTTGTATTTTCTAAAGATTTGGGGTTGTGAAGCATTTGTCAAGCGACTTATGTCAGACAAGTTTACACCCAAGTTGGATAAATGCATATTCATGGGATATCCGAGGGAAACCTTGGGATATAGCTTCTACAACCGTGAAGAGAACAAAGTGTTTGTTGCTCGGAACGGGGTTTTCCTTGAGAAAGAGTTTCTCAGTCGGGAGGCCAGTGGGAGGACGGTCCGACTCGAAGAAATTCGACGACCACTCGGGGATGGCTCGGTTGGTGATGATATCATACCGGAGTCAGTTAGGGAACTCGTAGTGGAAGCGGCACCGGAACCACGAAGGTCGGAAAGATTGCGCAAAGTGCACGATGTATTGTTGCTAGAAAGCGACGACCGGCCACATATGTGGAAGTGATGGTGAGCCCATATTCCGAGGCATGTCTAGAGGCCATGAGATCCGAGTGAAAGTCCATGGATGACAATCAAGTCTGGGACTTGGTTGATCTGTTGCCTGGCGTAACAGCCATTGGTTGCAAATGGGTCTTTAAGAAGAAAACCGATGTGGATGGAAATGTTCAGATCCACAAAGCTCGGCTTGTTGCTAAGGGTTACGGACAAATTCAAGGAATTGACTACAACGAGACTTACTCGCCGGTAGCGATGCTGAAGTCGATGAGGATCGTACTAGCTATAGCTGCATATTTCGATTACGAGATATGGCAGATGGATGTCAAGACGGCTTTCCTTCATGGAAATTTAACCGAGGAAGAGTATATGATACAACTAGAGGGTCCTGTCGATCCGACTAGCGCTAGTAAAGTATGCAAGCTCAAGAGATCCATTTATGGGTTGCGGCAAGCATCTCGGAGCTGGAATATTTGTTTTGATGAGGTCGTCGCTAGTCTCGGTTTCATCAAAAGCGAAGAGGACGCTTGTTTATACAAGAATTTAAGTGGGGGGTCAATCGTGTTTTTGATCTTGTATGTGGATGACATATTTTTGATCGGGAATGATGTTTCGATGCTAAACTCGGTCAAGGAATCATTGAATGGCAAGTTTTCGGTGAAGGACCTTGGTGAGGCAGTCTATATTTTAGGCATTAAGATCTATAGAGATAGATTGAGGAGGCTTCTCTATTTAAGCCGGAGCACGTACATAGATAAAGTGTTGAAGCGATTCAACATGAGTGAGGCGAAGAAAGGGTTCTTGCCACTCTCACATGGTATAAGGCTAAGCGAGACTCAGAGTCCTTCGACATTTGATGAGCGAAGCAGGATGAGTAGGATTCTGTATACCTCGGCAATCGGATCCATCATGTATGCCATGATATGTACAAGGCCTGATGTTGCTTTTGCAATAAGCCTAACAAGTAGATACCAGGCCAACCCAGGTGAGAGTCACAGGGCGGCAGTAAAGACTATTTTGAAGTTCCTGAAAAGGACTAAAGAGATGCTCCTAGTTTATGGAGGTGAGGAAGAGCTCATCGTAAGGGGTTACACCGATGCTAGTTTCCAAACCGACAGAGATGATTGTCGATCACAGTCTGGATTCGTGTACGTCATGAATGGAGGAGTAGTGAGATGGATGAGTTCCAAGCAAGATACAGTGGCCGATTCTACCACAGAAGCCGAATACATTGCGGCTTGTGAAGCTGCAAAGGAAGGTGTTTGGATCCGGAACTTTCTGGATGATCTTGGTATTTTCCCAGCCTCGGTAAAACCATTGGATATTTACTGTGATAATTCCGGTGCCATCACACAAGCCAAGGAGCCGAGGAGTCACCACAAGGTCAGACATATAGATCAGAAAATATCACCTGATACGGAAGATCGGAAAGAATGGTGATGTAGAGTTATGGAAAATTCACACGGATGCAAATGTTGCAGATCCGTTGACTAAGCCACTTCCACAACCCAAGCATGAGGGCACGTTAGAGATATGGGCATTCAATGTCTATTTGATTGACTCTAGTGCAAGTGGGAGACTGTTGGAGATATGCCCTAGAGGCAATCATGTATGATGATATTTCCTATGTGTTTACGAATAAAGATAGTCCTTGGACATTATCAATGATGTGTATCAGCAAGTATGTGACTTGTTTGTGGGACTATGCGTTCTATGATGACTATCCGAAAAGGTCCCTAGTCGAAAGGGTTGTGTGGACGCGCAGCCGACTAGACTAGCATATGACACGGTCGATGGCTAGGTCTCACTAGCCATGGAGCATTAGATGCTAACCGGATAATATGGACTCGGAAGGATCTGGTCGGATTCGACATAGTCAAATCCGAGGCAAGATAAGGTCCGAGTCAGACAGACCCAACTATGAGACACCACGATACGTCATATG
The DNA here is from genome assembly GCF_002162155.2 of Triticum dicoccoides. Taxonomy (NCBI): domain Eukaryota; kingdom Viridiplantae; phylum Streptophyta; class Magnoliopsida; order Poales; family Poaceae; genus Triticum; species Triticum dicoccoides. The sequence continues at coordinate 382,311,468 of NC_041393.1, read as the reverse complement.
TGAGTCCCTAGTACAACATACGTTCTATGTCCTAAGACCTGAGCTGACGCATGTACTCGGGATGGTGACAGACTTGCTTTGGGCCGACCAAACGCTACTCCGTGACTGGGTAGTTACAAAAGTAGGTTTCGGGTTTGTCCAGACACATGCTGCCAGACATGGTAGAGCAAAATGGGATTTGCCCCTCCGATCAGGAAAGATATACTCTGGGCCCCTTGTGTGATCCGACCAGGATAAGCATGGCCATGCGACAAGGATTATGCGATAATCCAGTTTGTGGTCGGAATCACTGGAACGAGAAAGAGGTCGGGCTAGCACAAGGATGACAGTCTCGCCTTGAGCCCGACAACATATATCGTGTGGCAAAGGGAACAGAAGTGTGACACGTTGTACAAGTTCGCCTAACCAGCTTCATAGTCTACTTGGTGGCTGGCACACCTTGCTAGAGGCCGCTACTAACCATGCAGGTCGGAGGTGATCCGAAATGTGACCAAGCCGACTTGAACCTAACAGGTCGCGCGCTTAAGGGAAGGAACCTACGAGGTCGATTCGGAGGACACTGGTCGAATGTGATCCAAGCTGGACTTGGAACGCGGCTGAGTAGACTTTGGGCTTTAGGATCCGTGCAAGGCCCAAGTGTTGAGCCCGCGACGGATGCCTATAAATAGTGGAGGTGCGGCACACTTATTGAATTGATCGCTTCGGCGCCGTTGTTAGGGCTTTGCATGTGTTGCAACTAGGCACCTCCACTTGCCGCCAGTGTGTGATCGGACCAATCAGTCCGCCGCATGATGTTCCTCTTGCACGTGCGGATACCTTTAGAGGCGGTGTACTTGCGCCGCTCCGGCGAACCTTTTCACGGGATCCGATCGGCTACGTGGGATAGCGGCAAGGAGGAGACGACTCTGGGAACGCAAGGCAACCACGCGGACGCGCTGCCCCAACTCTTCTTCCGCTGCACGGCACTACGCGTCTAGTGGTAATGATCTGTGATCCATTCCCATAGCATGTTCCTGGATGTTCTGCATGTAGGAAATTTTAATTTGCAGTCCACGCACCCTACCGTAGAACCCAACAATATAAGCATTACATTTCAATTATCTACCAACATAAGCATTGAAGTTTTCTTATTTAACAATAAAATTATCAAACTCATCCAAGCATTGACTAGGAGACTTATTACGAGGAATATCACCTTCATCAAATCTATAGAGAGAATTTACCTCTACTACCTGTGTCGGGTTATTAAGACCATGTATTTCTTCAATAGGTTGTAAATTCTTAACATCTTCAGCTTTAATACTTTTTTCTTTCATAGATTTCTTTGCCTCTTGCATATCTTCAGGACTGAGAAATAAAATACCCCTTTTCTTCAGAGTTGGCTTAGGAGTTGGTTCAGGAAGTGTCCAATCATTATCATTACTCAATATATTATTCAATAGCAATTCAACTTGCTCAACAGTTCTTTCCCTGAAAACACAACCGGCAAAACTATCCAGGTGGTCTCTAGAAGCATCGGTTAGTCCATTATAAAAGATATCAAGTATTTCATTTTTCTTGAGTGGATGATCAGGCAAAGCATTAAGTAATTGGAGAAGCCTCCCCCAAGCTTGTGGGAGACTCTCTTCTTCAATTTGCACAAAATTAAATATTCCCCTTAAGGCACCTTGTTTCTTATGAGCGGGGAAATATTTTGCAGAGAAGTAAAAAATTATACCTTGCGGACTACGCATACAACTAGGAGCAAGAGAGTTAAACCATATTTTAGCATCACCTTTTAGTGAGAAAGGAAACAATTTAAGGATATAATAATAGAGAATTTTCTTCTCATGAGTGAATAGGGTGGCTATATCATTCAATTTAGTAAGATGTGCCACAACAGTTTCAGATTCATAGCCATAGAAAGGATCCGATTCATCCAAAGTAATTAACCCAGGATCAACAGAGAAATCATAATCCTTATTAGTAACACAGATAGGTGAAGTAGCAAAAGCAGGATCATATTTCATTCTAGCATTCAAAGACTTTTCTTTCAGCTTAGCTAACAGTTTCTTAAGATCATATCTATCATTGCAAGCAAAAAGGTCTCTGCAGTTTCTTCATCCATAACATAACCCTCAGGCACAACAGGCAATTCATTTCTATGGGGAGAATCTTCATCATCACTTTCATCAATACCATCATTTTCAATAATTTCATTCTCTCTAACCCTAGCAAGTTGTTCATCAAGGAATTCACCTAATGGCACATTATTATCTAGCAGAGAAGTAGTTTCATCATAAGCATCATGCATAGCAGAAGTGGCATCATCAATAACATGCAACATATTGGAATCAATAGCAGGTCTAGGTGTCACAAGTTTACTTAAAACAGAAGGTGAATCAAGTGGAGTGCTAGATGGCAGTTCCTTACCTCCCCTCGTAGTTGAGGGAAAAATCTTGGTTCTTTCATCTTTCAAATTCCTCATAGTGATCAACAGATATAAATCCCAAGTGACAAAGAATAGAGTTATGCTCCCTGGCAACGGCGCCAGAAAAAGGTCTTGATAACCCACAAGTATACGGGATCGCAATAGTTTTTGAGGGTAGAGTATGCAACCCAAATTTACTGATTCGACACAAGGGGAGCCAAAGAATATTCTCAAGTATTCGCAGCTGAGTTGTCAATTCAACCACACCTGAAAGACTTCATATCTGCAGCAAAGTATTTAGTAGCAAAGTAGTATGGAAGTAATGGTAATGGTGGCAACAATAACAGTAATAATTTTGTAGTGATTGTAACAGTAGCAACGGAGAAGTAACTTAGCAAGGATCAATATGTGAAAAGCTCGTAGGCAATGGATCCATGATGGATAATTATGTCGGAGGTAATTCATCATGCAACAGTTATAACATAGGGTGACACAGAACTAGCTCCAGTTCATCAATGTAATGTAGGCATGTATTCCGAATATAGTCATACGTGCTTATGGAAAAGAACTTGCATGACATCTTTTGTCCTACCCTCCCGTGGCAGCGGGTCCTATTGGAAACTAAGGGATATTAAGGCCTCCTGTCAATAGAGTACCGGACCAAAGCATTAGCACTTAGTGAATACATGAACTCCTCAAACTACGGTCATCACCGGGAAATGTCCCGACTATTGTCACTCCGGGGTTTGCCGGATCATAACACGTAGTAGGTGACTATAACTTGCACGATAGGATCGAAAACTCACATATATTCATGAAAACATAATAGGTTCAGATCTGAAATCATGGCACTCGGGCCCTAGTGACAAGCATTAAGCATGGCAAAGTGATAGCAACATTAATCTTAGAACATAATGGATACTAGGGATCAAACCCTAACAAAACTAACTCGATTACATGGTAAATCTTATCCAACCCATCACCGTCCAGCAAGCCTACGATGGGATTACTCACGCACGATGGTGAGCATCATGAAATTAGTGATAGAGGATGGTTGATGATGACGATGTCAACGGATTCCCCTCTCTGGAGCCCCAAACGGACTCCAGATCAGCCCTCATGAGGAAGATTAGGGCTTGGCGGCGGCTCCATATCGTAAAACGCGATGAATCCTTCTCTCTAATATTTTTCTCCTTGAATGTGAATATATAGAGTTGGAGTTGAGGTCGGTGGAGGTCCAAGGGACACACGAGGCAGGGGGCGCGCCCCAGGGGGGGTGGGCGCGCCCTGCACCCTCGTGGACAGGGTGTGGGTCCCCCTATGTTGATTATTTCGCCAATATTTTTTATTAATTCCAAAACGTGACTCTGTGAAGTTTCAGGTCATTCCAAGAACTTTTATTTCTGCACAAAAATAACACCATGGCAGTTCTACTAAAAACAGCGTCAGTCCGGGTTAGTTCCATTCAAATCATGCAAGTTAGAGTCCAAAACAAGGGCAAAAGTGTTTGGAAAAGTAGATACTTTGGAGATGTATCACCTGCCGGGCAAGAGCGCCACGCTCTCCACCATTATCCACCATCAATCCACCAAAGCAGGAGTTGGGCTTTACGCCTCGCAGCGGCCCAAACCTGGGAAAACTGCCCGTGTGATCTTTGTCGTGCTATGTTACGCTTCTCCGCTCTTTGTGCAACGAGCCCATCCCCCTGCCGAACCAAAAGGGGCTCATGGCCCCATAGGTGGCTGTGGTTTCCCACGACATCTTTGGCGCACCAGGTAGGGGGAGGTCACTTGCATGAACCTGAGAGCGCAAGCAGCGCGTCATCTTCATCGCCATTTTCATCATCGACCGCTCCATCAAGTATGGTGCCCAAGAAGAAGGACCCGCCGCCCACGACCGCCGACGCCATGGGGAACGCAGGGACGCATGAGGATGTGGATGCTACAGGGGACGTGGTCGGCGCAGGCGGTGTTGTCACCACCTCCCCCCCGGCCGAAGCAGGGGCGGGAGGCACTAGAGAAGGTCAGCACCAACAACATCTCGGCAACCACACTCCGCGAGGTATGGGTAGAGAGATAACTCCTTTTGTCCCTCCCTGCCTAGACGAGGGGCATAGCCATAGTGGTGATGTTCGCCTTGAGGTGGATCGCAATCCTCCGGCCGCCCCCGCCGGGGGCGCGGTCGCAGGACATGCACCGCCTTCAGAGCAAACTGGCCCAGCCAATGTTCTGAACGGGGTCATTGATCCACACGCGCCACCACCTCGTTACCATGCCATCCAAGCGACTGGCTCCCAACGACGGGAGCCCGGTGCAGCCATTGCCGGCACCGTCAGGAGCCGGGCAACGCTGCGATCTACATCATCCTCACCTATGCCAAGTACCGCTTCGGAGGCCATGGTGCGTGCCCAGCTGCTGCTGAGATTTCCACTGGCAGCTGATCAAATGGATGAGTGGAGAACCACCATTCAGAGTCTGATTCGTTTTGTTGAGGCTGGAGGCTCATAGCAAGCGGGCCCGCCACAGCCTCCCCAGACGATGACGGCAACCCATGCTGCTGGCCGTGCGAAAGGGGCCACCCCCACAGTGCAATCCCCATCGTGGCAACTAGCGCAAGGACCGTGTGACCAAGAGCTTGATGATGTCTCGATGGCTTCATCCGATCCTCAAGCATGTCAAGGCCGACGACGAGCCCCGAAGGACATGCAGATGGAGGGCGCGCACATCACCATCGAGCGACGCCGCGACAACCACCACCAGTCCACTGGGTACGATGGCCCCAACATCTACGAGCCTGCACTCGGCGGAGGCGGGTACCTGCCTTTCGAGGCTGGGTGCCCTGCCTTCACCTATGAGCAGCAGCAAGTCCGTTGGCCATCCGCTCGCACGTTCAAGCTAGAGATACCAGAGAAGTATGATGGGAGACTGAACCTGGCAGAGTTCTTGAGCATCTATACCATCGCCATTCAAGCTGCCGGGGGAAGAGATGAGAAGGGTTTTACCAATTACTTCCCTTTGGCACTCAAGCCAAACGTGAGGTCTTGGCTGATGCACTTGCTGGAGAACTCCATTTGATCATGGGCTGACCTTTGCCATGAGTTCATTGGCGCCTTCATTGGTGGCCATCAAGAACCAAGACGGCCCAGTGATTTGCAGCTTCTCCAGCAGAAAGAAGGAGAGACTCTCCGGAAGTATTTGCAGAGATTCAGCAGAGTCCACGGGAACATCCTAAACATCCAAAGATTTTCATCTTAATTGATTCCTCAACCTTAGGCACAAAAATTTTCATCTTGAGATTTTCTACACCATGAGAAATTCTATCAATACTTCTAGACATATCATCAAACGTATTCAGCTTTTCTTCTATTGTAGCATTGAAAAGTTTTTGAGTATTGATAAATTATTTAATATTATTCTCAAGATCATAGGTGTTCCTATTATTATTATAAGAAGGATTACCATAGGAATTACCATAATTACTAGAGGAATTACTAGGAAAAGGCCTAGGATTAAAATTACCTCTATAAGCATTGTTATTGAAATTGTTTCAGGAGATAAAATTCACATCTATGGCATCACTATTTTGCTCAATCAAAGTAGACAAAGGCACATCATTAAAATCAATAGGAGCACTTTTATTAGCAACCAATTTCATAAGAGCATCAAGTTTTTCATTCAAAGAAGAAATTTCCTCAACTGAATTAACTTTTTTACTAGTAGGAGCTCATTCGGTATGCCATTGCGAACAATTTGCCATAATATTATCAAGCAATTTGGTGGCTTCACCCAAAGTAATTTCCATAAAAGTACCACCCGTGACATATTCCAAAAGATTTCGAGAAACAAAATTCAACCCCGCATAAAAAATTTGTATGATCATCCAAAGATTTAACCCATGAGTTAGGCAATTCCTTAGCATTAATTTTATCCTTTCCCAAGATTGTGCAACATGCTCATGCTTAAGTTGCTTGAAATTCATGATCTGGGTTCTAAGGGAAATAATTTTTGTGGGCGGAAAATACTTAGTAATAAAGGCATCTTTGCACTTATCCCAAGAATCAATAGTATTGCGAGGCAAAGAAGAAAACCAAATTTTTGCACGATCTCGCAAAGAAAACGGAATAATTTCAACTTCACAATATCATTGTCCACATCTTTTTCCTTTTGCATGTGTTAATATGGGACGCGACATTCTCATTAGGAGTAAAGGAAAATTGATATTTCATAACAAGATTCAGCAAAGCGGCATTAATATCACAACACTCCGCACTAGTGGCGGGAGGAGCAATCGGGGTGCTAATAAAATCATTCTAGTTGGTTCTGGAGAAATCACAAAACTTGGTGTTCTCTTGAGTCATTGTGACTACGCAAAAAGATTGCACTCAAAAACAGATCTTACAAGAAAACGACGAACTAAAAAGAGGACGAATAAAAATGGAATTTCTTTGTGAAGTGGGGGAGAGGAAAACGAGAGGCAAATGGAGAGACCAAGGTTATCGAACCAGTAAGAGAACCATGCAACACTACGTAAATGGTACCTGCGCGCAAATAACAAATACTTGCAACCGGACGCGTTAAAGGGGTTGTCAATCCCTTTCAGGTAGCGATGCCAAAAAGTGACGTAAGGATAGGGTAAAATTGTAGTAGATTGATAAATGCAAATAAAAGTAAGTAAAATGCAGCAAGGTATCTTTGGGTTTTTGATAATACAGATCTGAAAATAAAAGAAGTAAATAAAAGAAAAGGCAATTGGCAATATGGATCTGAAAGTATATGATGGAAAATAGACCCGGGGGCCGTAGATTTCACTACTGGCTTCTCTCGAGAAAATAGCAACAGTGGGTAGACAAATTACTGTTGGGAAATTGATAGACAGGCAAATAATTATGACGATATCCAAGACAATGATCATGTTAGGCATCATGTCCCAGATTAGTAGACCGACTCCTGGCTGCATCTACTACTATTACTCCAACATCGACCGATATCTAGCATGCATCTAGTGTATTAAGTTCATGGAAAAACAGAGTAATGCAATAAGAACGATGACATGATGTAGACAAGATCTATTCATGTAGGAATAGAACCCATATTTTTATCCTTAATAGCAACAATACATGCATGCCTTGCTGCCCTTCTATCACTGGGAAAGGACACCGCAAGATCGAACCCATTACAAAGCACCTCTTCACATTGCAAGATAAATAGATCAAGTTGGCCAAACAAAACCCAAATATCGGAGAAGAAATACTAGGCTATAAAAATCAAGATTGGATATTAAATCAAGGCAAATCTGATCATAAACTCACAATTCAACGGATCCCAACAAACATACCGCAAAAAGTCATTACATCAAATAGATCTCCAAGAGACTGTTGTATTGAGATACAAAGAGAGAAAAAGCCATCTAGCTACTACCTACGGACCCGTAGGTCTTAATTGAACTACTCACGCATCATCGGAGAGGCACCAATGAGGATGATGAACCCCTTCATGATCGTGTTCCCCTCCGGCGGAGTGTCGGAATAGGGCTCTAGATTGTATCTCATGGTTCTGGAACTTGTGGCGGCTAGAATAAAATTTCGTCGACTCCCCTAGGGTTTCTGGGGCAAGGAGGTATTTATAGAGCGAAGGGGCGGTGCGGGAGGCCACCGAGGTGGGCACAACCCACCAGGGCGCGCCTGGGGGCCTAGGCGCTTGGTGGGTTGTGCCCCCTTGGGGGCACCCGCCAGGTGCTTCTCTGGCTCATCTAGTGTCTTCTGGTCCAAACAAATCCACAAAAAATTTCATTGCATTTGGACTCCGTTTGATATTGATTTTCTGCGATGTAAAATACAAGCAAACAACAACAACTGGCACTTGGCACAATGTCAATAGGTTAGTCCCAAAAAATGATTGTAAAATGATTGTAAAACATCCAACAATGATAATATAACAGTATGGAACAATGAAAAATTATAGATAAGTTGGAGATGTATCAGCCTCCTCCAAGTCGTACACCCACTCCCCTACACCAATATATATGTGAGGGGGCGCCCCCTTGAGACACACATGCCCCTTGTTTTTGGGCGCCCCCTCCTTCTTAATCTAAACTTGATCTAGTTTTCTCTACGTTCTCATAATAGAGTATCCCCATGAGGTTCTTTTGTCCCTCCTCTAGTTTCCTTGGTGATGCAAAGCTCTGGACGACGAAGCACAAACGGGTCGTGAAGCCCGTATGCATGCAATCCATAGAGAGATCATTTTTTATCTTTTGTCCAAGGGATCGCCCGTGGATGGCTCGAGGGACTTCAAGAACAATCTACACCAACTATTCTTCTGCTTCAAGTCAAATTTGGTAATGATTTGATCTAACCTTGTATGCATTTTCGTCGTGTTCCTTGGATCTTGATCGTAGGTCGATTTTTTTTGTTTTATACGATGTTTCCCAACACAGGCAGGCCATTATCGGTTAGCCGGTGGAGTTGGTATAGGGTTGTAGACGAGGGCCCAAGTATCGCTTAGCATAGCTGGGGTTACTAGTGTGTCCTATGTACTAGAGTAGACCACCTATATACAAAGATAGGACAAAACTATCATCACTTTCACAAAAGAAACCAGATTCCACTTACCCCAAAAGCATGATTAATTCTACTACTTTCCTTCAAATACATTTAATATATTGACCCTTGTGGCTGCAACATGCACTACTGCAGGATGGTTGAAACGCGACAGTCCAATCAGAGACCCTTCGACGAAACTATGTGCGATGCATTAATCAAAAATGGTGATGTAATAAAACCATCAAAAAAGATGTAAAACGTTTGCGATGGCGGTGACTCAAACATGGCTCAGATTGGAGTTGCGTGTGTGATGCGTGGAAAACGGTTAATCCAGAAGAACTGTTTGTGATGGGCAGAACAACAGAAATGGGCAGTCAGATGAGGGTGTGTGTCATATACGGCATACAGTTCACTAGGATGAAATGTGTGTGATTAGGCAACACAATAGAAACGGTCAACCAGATCAAGGTGTGTGCGATGGAGGGCATACAGTTCACTCTGATGAACTGTTTGCGATGAGCCAAGACAACAAAAATAGTTCAATTGAACAAGATGTGCGTGATACGCAGCAAACAGGTCCATAATCAAAAACGTGAGTGAAGACCAATAATAACACAGACAATTGTTGCTAATAAGCCGTGTGATTTGCTCTATCTACAAAAGAATAACACACACACACACACATATATAACTGAAATAAACATCCAATTACATAAGTGACTATACAGATCATTCGCATACACCTCAATAAACAATTGTATGCATTCTAAACTAGGAGAAATGACCGTCTAGTTATCTATTTCTTGTGACGCTCCCGCCACTGCTCTGTGGCTCGATCCCTCGTCTGGGGCAGGAAGAAGATAATCCCTCATGTCAACGATCCGCATGTACATCGTGTAGCTTGTGTACGTGTCCTTGGTCGCTTACTTGATGTGTTGTTCATCCAGTTTCTCATGCTAGACACTGTGCCAGGAGTTCTTGTCCTTCTTGCTCTCATCCTTTATCTTCATGTAGTGGGGTCGATGATGGCCGAGGCGAGGTCAACCAGGGAGTTATGTTTGTTGTTCTCGCTGCCCCAGACCTTGTAGTGGCCCTGGATATTGACAAGATTTTGGCATTTCAAGCCTGAAACCTTGAGCGCTTTTAGATCGTTGGTGGTGTCCACTGTAGCGAAACTGTAGATGTGGTGGAACTGTACAACGTACTTAAAATTAGCTAGTATATATAGTTGAACAAGCTATTTTAGTACATGGTTGGCAACAATTAGGGAAAAGTTTGGTCGGTTCAGCTGTCGACTTGAACTGTTTGTATAAAGAATGAATGCTTAATCTATGAATGAAATCTATGCTTAATTACTGGATTTTAGTTGAAAACATTAGACAGTGCTAGTGATTTTTAGCTGCATATTTTGACAAATCGCAGTGTTACAAGGTTGACAAATGGCAATGTTACTAGATCAATAAATGCCAATCTTTCCAATTTGACAAATGGCAATATACCCAATATGACAGATGCAAATCTTACCAAATTGTATGTACGTGGTTGCACACGGGCCATCCAAAACAACCGTTTACATTAAAGGGATGTACAAATCCTGCTCCGCACATTTTCTCTTGGCTTAGCACTGAAGTCTGGCTTTGCATACCGTATTCAATCTGAACCGTTTGTGTTGAAGAGATGCACAAATCCCACGCTGCGAATTTTCCCTTGACTTATTGGGGAAGACTATAGCTCTCACTTTGCATACAGGTGTTCTATCTAAAACATTTGTGATGAGTGTTTCATATTTAAAAACTTGACGTTTTTCCTAAAAGAAAATCGTTTGATAAGTCTTTACATTAAGAGAGAAAACTGCAAGTTCGTTCAAACCATATCTTTCATTCAGTCACACTACAAATTTATATTCATATGATCAAGATACAGTTTTAAATCCAAAAAAACTATTTCCGGCAGCCGCGGAGGCGGCGTGCCGCGCCGGCGTTGTCGTTGTCGTGCTTCAGGATCCCGTGGTTGAAGTCTTCAAGGCAGCACATAATGTTCTTCACTTGGAAATCAAACATCATGTCGTCACACGATCGACGAGCGGGGCGCAAGAGGATGGCAACTGGCAGCGCTGCGAGGTAGCGGTCGACAGCGGCGTCCCATGCCGCTGAGGGGGGCGCACGCATGGGCACGGGTGTGGTGGGTCCAGGCAAATGCACGGGGACCGGCGCCATAATGAGTGCAGGGGCGTGCACGGGCACGGGCGCTGGCGCTAGCATATACACGAGCTTGCACGGGTCCGCGGAGACCTCGCTAACGCCCATGGCTTCCAGCTCTACGATAGTGCTTGGGACCAGCCCGTCAATGCTACGGGGATGGTCGCTGGCGCGGGCGCGGGGATGGGAGCTAGGACGGGCGCGGGGGCAGCAACCGCCGCGGCCGGCTCATTCAGGGCCATGTCCATGAGGCCCCATTCCTCCTTATTTTCTATCTCCTCTTGCTCAGCGTTGACTTCACCAAACTTGAAGACTAGTGGCAGATGATCCTTCTGTGCCATGGTGCTGGTGGAGGTCTACGGGAGGAACGGGAATGGGAGGTGAACAGTAAGGCCACCTATATTAAACAGCGACTCGGGCGCCATTAATGGAGAGGATGCGAGCAAGGCGGGTGGCCATGAAAGTCAAAGGGCTCACTTCCGAGTGAGCCTGCACAGCATATAGCCTACACGCTTCCCGGTGAGTCTACACATTGGAGGACAGCTTGCACGCCTCTCGGTCAGCCTACGCACTGAACTACGCTTGCACGCCTCCCGTTCAGTCAAGCAGTTGTCTGTACGATACCTCCTATAGCCATTAAAAGAGAGATACATGGCGTCACGTGAATGGTTAACAGAATGCAATGATTTGAATTATACAAATGTTTGAGATGTTAAAGTGGCTGCTATTTGTTTTAAAATGCCTTTGTTGGCTATTATTCGAGTGCGCCTTCTCTCAAAATGGACATGAAAAATACCACAGCATGTCGAGCGCCATTCCATGTTAGCATGCCAAGTTTCATGAATTTCAGACGAGTTTTGGATTTACTAGAATTAAATACAAAGTATCTCAATGTTTTGCGGCAATCAACAGTGCCCTGGTGTTTGAAATTCATTCCCATTTCTTGCATGGGACCTAAGCAGGCACCCAAGGACACACATTTGATATGTCAACCCATTTTTCTGCACTGGAGCATGTGCATGTAGTTCAGATTTGAATTATGCACATAAAATGCCTAGAAAACCCAGTTAATGTATAAAAATGTCCAAGCGAACCCCAAAAAATTCCAAAATTTGACACAACACTCTGTCGTTCTATGTTGACACTAGAAAAAATTTTAAAGCAAGAAGAGACAACGAATATTGTTTCATCCCCAAAGGTGGCACGTTCCCTACCAAAACCATCAGGCTTATTGTGAGAAGCTCTGGTTTGCGAGAAGCTTATACCGAAACCTACCCCAAATGGGACAAAAAATTTACCACAACATATGGATGCCGCACCATGATAGCATGTCAAGTTTCATGAACTTCAGACGAGTTTTGGATTTACTAGAATTTAAAAACCATGTATCTCAATGTTTGCGGCCGAGCGACGGTGGCAAGGTGTTTGACATTCATTCCATTTCTTCCATGGGATCTAAGCATGAACTAAGGACACAAATTTGATTTTTCAACCAATTTACATGCACTAGAGCATGTGCTTGTAGTTCAAATTTGAATTATGCACATAAATGCATAGAAAACTCGGTTAATGTATAAAATTGTCCAAACGAACCCTGAAAATTTCCTAAAATTAACACAACACTCATGTTGTTCTATGTTGACACTAGAAAAAAATTGAAATCAAGAAGAGGCAACGGATATCATTTCGTCCAGAAAGGTGAAACGTCCCTACCGTAACCATGAGGCTTGTTGTGAGAAGCTTTGGTTTGTGGGAAGCTTATACTCCAACCTGCCCCAAATGGGACAATATTTTTACCATGGCATGTTGATGCCATTCCATTCTAGCATGTCAAGTTTCATAAATTTCTAGAGCATATGCATGTAGTTCAATTTTGAATAATGCACATAAATGCCTAAAAAACTCAATTAACATATAAAAATGTCCAAACAATCCCAAGAAATTCCAAAATTTAGCACGACACTCCTGTTGTTCTATGCTGACACAAGGAAAAAAATTGAAAGCAAGAAGAGGCGATGAATATCATTTTGTCCACAAAGGTGACAGATTTCCCTAATAGAATCATGATGCTTCTTGTGAGAAGCTCTGGTTTGTGAGAAGCTTATACCATAACCAGCCCCAAATGGGATAATATTTTTTTACCCTGGCATGTTGATCCCATTCCATGATAGCATGACAAGGTTCATGAATTTTAGACGGGTTTTGGATTTACTAGAATTACAAAATCAAGTACCTCAACGTTCGCCGGAGAGCCACGGTGTCGTGGTGTTCGAAATTCATCCCCATTTCTTTCATGGGACATAAGCATAAACACATGGACACATATATGATTTTACAAACTATTTTGGTGCACCAAAGCATGTGCATGTAGTTTAATTTTGAATTGTGCACCTGAAATGGCTAGAAAACCAAGTGGATGTATAAAAATGTCCAAATGAACCCTGAATAATTCCATTTTTTTACGACACACCTATAGTTGCATGTTCACTGCAGATAAAAGTTCTAGCAATTCAAACACCCTCCATTGCCGCTGTGACCCCATTATGTAATTCAAATTAAGATGAAAAATCAAGTAGATCGCACATAGTTTATTATCACCAACCTTGTGACATGCGGTACAAAATATCTTATAGCACCGTCGGAGTATAGTACACCTATGGCTTACGCTAGAAGGTGCGTCGGCTATAGTCCACAGCCGGCGTGTCAAGCACACTAGCTCGCTCCCCAAATATCATTCCACTGTTCAATCGTCGTTGGTGAAAGATGGGAACATGGACCCGCGTCATGCAAGCAACTTCGGCGGTCCACTCCGGCGAGAGCGCGGCCGCAGCCACCATGCGCGTGCTAACAAGGTGCATGAGCACGGCCGCAATATGTCGTTGTTGCTTCTTAGGTAGCGGCAGCAACATCTTCCTCGGGGATAATAACTAGCGAGAGCGGCACATCAGCTGTCCGTTCTGCAGCGGCGGCCTTAGCCCTGACGGAGGCCGCCCACGCCCAGCTCATGGCGGTCACCACACAAATCAAACGAAGCTTCTGTAACAACGGTCGGCAACCCACGACCGAAGAGTTAGCAATCGCCGAGAGAGTTCGAGCAGCTGTCCATTCCTCCGCCGCATACCTTGCCACAACAGAGCCCATCCAAGCCCAGATTGCGGCCTCCCACACCCAGGTCGTGGCGGCCTTTTCAAAAGAGATGGCGGACACGGATGGCGAGATGCATGCCGAGTATGGTGCGATGGATGCCATGGAGCCCCTTCCCCAGGAGATCGTCGGCGCGAGATGGACATGGAGGAGGAGGCGGAGATCAACGAACACCAGCCATAGTAGTACTCTTTGTTTTGTTTAATTAAGAATGTCGGTCTTTAATTTGTTAGAGTACTGTTTAGGTCAGCTAGCTCTATTTAATTGCTGAACTTGCTCGATTAAGAAGTGTGGGTGTGTTGTAGTCTCCTTTGTGTACCCAAATTATGAAATGACGTGGATGACCACTGTAACCAGGGAAATTCGAACCAGAATTTGCACGTTCAAACTCATCACACACGGGTTAAGCTATATGAATTGTTTTTTATGTTCACATATTGTACACAGTGCTGAATAAGGGATCGTGTGTGATGACACTTTGCGCGCCACTTTTTTTGCTACACCGATCCAAAAAAAGCTCTTACGCGGAAATATCTACCTCCCCGCCCCCTCCCCCTTACCAAAAGCCACATTTCCCCTGTTTCCACCATCCTTTCCAAGTCGAAACCTTCACTCCTTGCTTGTAGCGTCGCCTCCCCGCCGGCGACCCTCCTTCACGTTGCTCGGCCTCGTCTATCCACGTAGGTAATCCACATCTGACCCCCATCCTCCTCCTCCTTCCACATCCCACATGCCCCGACCGTCGTGGCAACACCTTCCACCCAAATCACCGACCTCTCCCCCAAATAAGTGCCCTAAGCCATGGTGCACGCAGTGTAACCAGGAGCTCAAGGAGCATTTGGCAGCGGAGAAGCAAATCGTGTCCGCACACGTAGATGAGGTCGTGATGGCTACCATTCGTGCCAACCCCTAGATCTTGGAGGAGCACCTCGCCGTCGAGGCCACTGTTGACGCCTCGCACGCCGACGCCGCGACACGGTTGGCTGCTTTAAACGACAATTCGTGGCGTTTTCGTGAGGCCACCCTCGGTGCCTTCGACGAAGACTATGAGGTGTTTTCTCAGCGTGCCCGTGCTTACCTCAACTTGAGAGCTAGCAGGTTGGTGCCCGGAGCGGCTTAGACAACTCACCACTATGATGAGGGCACCCATGATGTGGAGGCCTCGCCCTCTTCCATGTCCAAGGAGCCAATCATCATCGATATCTCTAATGATGAGGAGTAGCTTGTCTTATTAGCTCACTATAAGGACCTATGTTCAGTTTGCTAGCTATGTCGGTTAAGCATGCTCGATTTACCCATTGCATGTGCTGATCCTGCCTTTCCTTAACAAATTCTAGTGAATTATGATATCTACTTTTACCATGCAATATGTTGCTCTAGTGTATATGTTCTATATGTCGTGCAATGTGGTGCTCACTTATTAACTGTTTGGTTCATTAGTTGTCATCTTCAGTTAACTGTTTGGTTCAATTCTGCAAGTGTGATGTTGAATTCTTCAGGCTGTAATTCTATATTGTCTTCCATGTGTCGCAGGAAACCACAGCCACCTATGGGACCAGGATGGCCCCTTGCTGGTTCAGCAGGGGGGAGTCGCGTTGCACAAAGAGTAGACCAACGCAAGGCAGCACGGCAGGGATCACACAAGAAGTTTCACCTAGGTTTGGCCCACCAAGAGGCATAAAACCCTACTCCTGCTTTGGTGGATTGATTGCGAAAAGGTGGTGGTGGTGTGTAGTACACTTGCCCGGCAGGGTCGCTTCAGGGCAGTGGCGACTACGCGCGTACAGGGATGTGTGTGGTCTAATCTTCCAACCCCCTGTAATCATTGCCATGGGCCTCCTTTTATAGTCCAAGGGGTCACCACAGTGGCAAATTGGTCATTAGACACTGATATGATATCAAACAGTGCTATCATACCTAAATCTGCAGGCTGACAGTGTGCATTTACTGTGCGTCTTAGTGTCACATCGTTGGTTGCCCGGCAAGGCTTGCCTGGCTAATCTGCCAGCTCCACGCCTGCTTGCCTGAGACGTCACTGGACGGGTGTCATTTGTGGGTTCATTTGGTAGGAAGTGGCCTCCATGTGGCGAATGGTTGCCACTTAATCATCCTACGTCTTGACACCGCACTGATCCATGATGTGGGTCATGGTGGAGTGATACATCTCCAACGTATCGACTTTTTCTCATGCTTTTCCTCTTGTTTTGGACTCTAATTTGCATGATTTGCTTGAAACTAACCCCAGACTGATGTTGTTTTTAGCAGAACTACCATGGTGTTGTTTTTGTGCAGAAATAAAAGTTCTCGGAATGGAACGAAACTTTGTGAGGAATTTTTATGGAATAAAAGAGGATTTTTTGAGCCAAGACCCATCATAGAGGGGCCCCTGGGTGGACACAACCCACCAGGGAGCGCCCCCCTCTCCTGGCATGCCCAAGTGGGTTGTACCCACCTGGTGGCCCCATTGACGATCCCCCTGATACTATAAAATCACATTATTCCAGAAAAAGCAGGGAGAAAGAATTATCACGATCCACGAGATGGAGCCGCCGCCAAGCCCTGTTCTTCCTCGGGAGGGCAGATCTGGAGTCCGTTTGGGGCTCCGGAGAGAGGGATCTTCGTTCTTCGTCATCACCAACCCATCTCCATCGCCAATTCCATGATGCTCCCCACCGGGAGTGAATAATTCCTTCGTAGTCTCGCTGTTCGGTGGGGACTTGGATGAGATTCATCATGTAATCGAGTTAGTTTTGTTAGGGCCTGATCCCTAGTATCCACTATGTTCTTAGACGTTGCTATGACGTTGCTATGCTTGCTTGTCACTTTGGGACCAGGTGCCATGATCTCAGATCTGAACCGTTTATGAATTCGTCATTATATACATGTGTTAGATCCAATCTTGCAAGTTATAGTCACCTACTATGGTTATGATCTGACAACCCCGGAGTGACAACAACGAGGCCCACTCTCGGTGATGACCGTAGTTTGAGGTGTTCATGTATTCACTATGTGTTAATGCTTTGTTCCGGTTCTCTATTAAAAGGAGGCCTTAATGTCCCTGAGTTTCCAATATGGACCCTGCTTCCACGGGAGGGTAGGACAAAAGATGTCATGCAAGTTCTTTTAATAAAGCACGTATGACTATTTACGGAATACATGCCTACATTGTATCGATGAACTGGAGCTAGTGTCGTATCACCCTATGTTATAACTGTCACATGATGAATATCATCCAACAAGTCACCGATCCAGTGCCTACGAATTTATCTTATATTGTTCTTGCTAAGTTACTACGGTTGCTACTGCTATCGTTACTGCTACAATATCACTGCTATCACTGTTACCGTTACTGTTGATGCTGTCACTCATATCAAAACAATCAAACTACTTTGCTACTGATCACTTTGCTGCAGATAATTAATCTCCAACTGTGGTTGAATTGACAACTCAGCTGCTAATACCTTCCAATATTCACTGTCTCCCCTTGTGTCGAATCTATAAATTTGGGTTAAATACTTACCCTCAAAAACTGTTGCGATCCCCTATACTTGTGGGTTATCAAGACCTTTTTCTGGTGCTGTTGCCAGGGAGCATAGCTATATTTGTTGAGTCACTTGGGATTATTATCAATTCATCACTATGAAGAATCTGAAGGATGCTAAGACTAGGATATTTCCCTCAAAGACGAGGGGAGGTAAGAAAACGCCATCCAGTTCTGCTTTAGATTCACCTTCTATTATGAGTAAACTTGCAACACCACCATATGCTATTAATTCTGATATGTCGGAAGTTATTGATGATGCTACTTCTACTATGAATGATGCTTATGGTGATGCTAGTACCATGCTCGATAATGATGATGTGCCACTTGGTGAATTTCTTGATGAACAAATTGCTAGAGTAATACAACATGATGTTGAATCTGATGATGAGCTTGAAACTGAAACTCCTGAAAAACTTGCTAGAGCTAACCCTCCTAGATATGAATTGCCTAAGGTAGCGGAAGGCTATGTTATGAGTGAAGAGGCAACTAGAGATATTCTTGCTTGTAAGGATAGAGATGACCTAGAGAAATTATTACACAAGTATAAAGAAAAATACCTGAATGCTAGAATGAAATGTGATCCTGAGTTTGCTACTTTACCTATTGTTATTACTGATAAGGATTATGAATTCGCTATCGACCCAGAGTTAATCACTCTGGTTAAATCTGATCCTTTCCATGGTTGTGAAACTAAAACTGTTGTGGCACATCTTACTAAGTTGAATGATATAGCCACCCTTTTTACTCATGATGAGAAAACTCGATACTACTTTATTCTCAAATTATTTCATTTCTCATTAAAGGGTGATGCTAAAGCTTGGTACAATACTCTTACCCCTGGTTGTGTGCGTAGTCCCCAAGATATGATTTACTACTTCTCTGAAAAATATTTTCCTGCTCATAAGAAACAAGCTGCCTTACAGGAAATATTTAACTTTGTTCAGAAGAGAGTCTCCCACAAGCTTGGGGGAGGCTTTGCCAGTTACTTAATGCTTTGCCTAATCATCCTCTTAAGAAAAATGAAATACTTGATATCTTCTATAATGGACTAACTGATGCTTCTAGGGACTTCCTAGATAGTTGTGCTCATTGTGTTTTCAGGGAATGAACTATTGCTCAAGCTGAAGAATTATTGAATAACATATTGAATAATTATGATGATTGGACTATTCCTGAACCACCGCCTAAACCCACTCTGAAGAAGAGGGGTATATTATATCTCAGTCCTGAAGATATGCAAGAGGCAAAGAAATCTATGAAGGAAAAAGGTATTAAAGCTGAGGATGTTAAAAGTTTACCACCTATTGAAGAAATACATGGGCTTGAAGCACCACCACCACCAAGGTGGTAGAGGTAAAATCTTTAACGAAATTCAATGATAGTGATGATCCTCATAATAAACATCCTAGTCAATGCCTTTATGACTTTGATAATTACATTAGAAAACAAGACCACTTCAATGCAAATGTTATGAAACAATTGAAATATATTTCTGATATGATTGCTTGCTTGAGTGACTTGTTATTTAGAATATCAAATGATGTTAGAGGAGTTGGAAAACATGATTCTATGGTTCAACCTCAGTTAGAACAAGTTGCTAAATCACAAAGAAAATTGCTTGATGAAATGAATCATAATATACATGACTTTGCTGTTAGAGTTGCAACTAGAGGAGGTAAAGTGACTCAGGAACCACTTTATCCTGAGGACACCCAAAAAGAATTGAACAACATTCGCAAAGAAATAACACTAGTGCACCTAGTCCTTCTAAAAAGAAAAAGAAAAAGAAAAATGATAGGACTTTGCATGCTTCTAGTGAACGTGAAATAGACAAACCTCCTGATAATGAAAATGAAACTTCTATCTCTGATGCTGAAACACAATCTGGTAATGAACATCCACCTAGTGATAACGAAAAAGACAATGATGAGGTTCATGAAGACACTCAAAGAAATAATGATAAGGAACCAGATAATGATGTTGAGATAGAACCACCTGTTGATCTTGATAACCCACAACCTAAGAATAAAAGATATGATAAAAGAGACTTCATTGCTAGAAAACACGGTAAAGAAAGAGAACCGTGGGTTCAAAAACCTATGCCTTTTCCACCCAAGTCAACTAAAAATAAAGATGATGAAGAATTTGAACGCTTCGCTGAAATGCTGAGGCCAGTATTTTTTGCGTACTCGCTTGACTGATATCCTTAAAATGCCTCCTTATGCAAAGTATATGAAAGACATCATCACAAATAAAAAAATACCGGAAGCTGAAATCTCCACTATGCTTGCTAATTATACTTTTAAAGATGGAGTACCTAAAAAACTTGGAGATCCATGTATACCAACTATACCTTGCTCTATCAAAAAGAATTATGTGAAAACTGCTTTTTGTGATTTAGGAGTTTGTGTTAGTGTTATGCCTTTCTCTTTATATAAAAGACTTGACTTCAATAAACTCACACCTACTGAAATATCTTTGCAAATGGCTGATAAATCAACCGCCATACCTATTGGTATTTGTGAGGATGTGCCCACTGTTGTTGCTAATGTTACTATTTTGACTGACTTTGTTATACTTGAGATGCCCGAGGACGACAACATGTCGATTATCCTTGGTATACCCTTCTTGAATACTGCAGGGGCTATTATTGATTGCAATAAAAGCAAGATCACTTTTCATATTAATGGTAATGAGCATATGGTGCACTTTTCGAAGAAACAATTCCAAGTGAATGGTATTAATGTTATTGAAAAATCTCCGACAATCACTATTGGAAGTTTTCAAATACCTCTACCTACTGTCAAAAAGAAATATGAAATGCTTATTGTTGGGGAAATGCATATCCCCATTGAGGTAACTTAGTTATTTACGAAAGTTCTTTAGTTTCATGCTAATCGAAAGTGGTTGTTAATAAGACCTGATCAACCTTATTAATGAATCATTTTTCAGAGGTATGAAGTTGATGAATTTAGTAAGCACTACCTTCTGTCCCTACCTTCTGTTTTCCATTTTTTTAGTTAAATAAAATAAAATGCCATGTTTTGCCTATTTTCTAAATTTCCGTGCAATAAGAAAGATGACCCAAAAATAAAAGTTCTCAGAATGCTCTGAAAACCTGGTATGATTTTTTTCTGAATATTTAAGAATTTTTGGTGCAAATAATACCAGAGGGAGGTGCACCAGGTGGGCACAACCCACCAGGGCGCGCCAGGACCCCAGGCGTGCCCTGGTGGGTTGTGGTCCCCACGTGGGCCCCTCACTTATCTCTTTAGCCCACATCATCACTTACCTCCAGAAAAAAATCCCCACTGATCTCTCTCCCTTGTTTTGGAGCTCAAGCCCGCGGATTTCAATCTCTTAGCTCGAAGCTCCGTTTCTGAAACTGTTTCGGGGGATTGTTGCTTGGTATGTGACTGCACCATTTGTCCAATTAGTTTTTGTTTTAGTGGTTTATACTTTGAATAGTTATCTACTCTTGGTGCTGCTGTAGATGAGCTTGCATGTTGAATTCTTAGTGTTCTAAGTAGTTTGAATGCTTGCTATGGCCTCTATGTATCCCTCTGAGTAGTTGTTATCAATTTTGTGAAGTTTTGTTGACAAATTTTTGTCACCTCAAAAAATTTATTTTCAAAAAATTGTACGCGAACATGAATATCTTCAAGAAGTTTGGCTCGAGGAAGAACTCCAACGGTGCTATTGGGGAGTCTTCTAACAGTGATCTCCACACTCGGAGATTGGCGGAAGTACGGCCGTGCGAATGGCCGCACACCCCATTCCTACAAGAGGCTGGAATTTTTGAGGAGTTCATGCAATATATTGCCAATGCCGGCCTCACCGACTTCATCGCAGATGAGTGTGATCAGCACCAAATCCTCACAAACATCTTTGTTCAAAGTTTTAATTTCCTGCCTAGGAATAATCCTCCTGAAGTGAGCTTTGATTTATATGCTGAAAATCATCAGATACCACTTACTGAATCTTGTAACATATGCATGATCTCTTCCGATGGGAGCTTGGCTGAGTCTAGGCCGGCCGAGTTTGGGGCCTTTTATCGCACTTTGACGATGGGGGATGAGAGAGGAGTGTCGGCGACCACGGCTGCTAGCTTACACTTTCCTGTTGCACATTATTTTGCTTTATTTGTTTCTAAGTGTTTGCTTGCTAGAAAGAAAGTAGGCGCACTCAGCGCACCAGACTTTGATGTTTTACGCCGGGCACTGGAGGGTGAGAACACTTATAGCTTGGGAGCTATTGTGGCTCGTCGCCTGCATCTTAATAAATCTCAGGGTGAAATACATGGTGGGATTTATGCTACTCGCTTGGCGGCTCACTTTGAGGTTGAGTTACGCCCTCATGATTACCCTCTGACCACAGTTTACCTCGACTGTGTAGCCATGGATTACCACCATTTTACTGATGACAGATCTCCTAACATCCCTATTCCGTATAACCTGGTTTTTAGAGTGAAGACTCGTGATATTATTCCATTGTCTGCTCCTGATTTGTTTGATCTGTTCCCAGGGGCGGATACAGGATTATGCCTGCAGATATCATCGCCTACCAGAACGCTCAGGCTACTGCGGAGGCAGCACAGGAGGAGCCTCAGCAGTGGGATGCATGGATGACCACTCCTCAGCACCCCTACTACCCTCCAGGCTACTGATCGACAACTTAGGCCAAAAGCCTAAGCTTGGGGGAGTATGTGTTTCCACCGACCTTACATTCAAGTCCACATATTGCATGCTTAGATTTTTTTCTTGCTTTCTTCTTGTGTGTTTGAAAAACTTTAGAAAAAACCAAAAAAATTGGTTGTAGTAATTTACTTTCTATGCATGATTAGTAGTAATATTAAAAAGAAAATCCAAAAAGATTTCCTTGTTCTTCTTTTGCTTGTTGGGAGTTTTCCCGTGTAAATATTTTTTCTCGTTTTTGCTTTCCCCTTTTATTTGCCTGTTCTAGAAAATCAAAAGCTCCAAAAGTATTTCATTGTGTTTCTCTGAACTTTTTTTCTTTTTATTCGAGTCTTACCAAGGAGAAGACCAGGATGAAAATGTTGTGTGGCTCTCATATGACTAATTGTTGAACTAACAAGAGCACATTTTACCTTGTCTTCTCCTGTTGAATAAAATGTCTTGCAGATTCCAGCTTAGTCCATGGCACTCTTGCACTATTATTATTTTCGTATCATTCGGGTCGTGCAAGTGAAAGGCAATAATGACGACATCTGATGAACTGGCCGTGGCAGGGAGAAACTGGTATGGACTCGACTTGTTCTGTTTTTGTAAATACGTTTAACCTAGTATCCATGATTCAGCCCATTATGATTAAACATGTTTGCAATGACAATTAGAGTTTATAGTTTCTCATGCCATACATAAGTAGCTGGGAATTGATAATGATTTATCTTGGATATCAATGTAGCATTAAAATGATTGTGATGTAATATGATGATATGGTATTCTCCTCTGAATGTTCGAGTGACTTGACTTGGTGCGCATGTTCATGCATGTAGTTGAATCAAAACCAACATAGCCAATATGATATTTATGTTCATGGTGTTCATATCCTACTCATGGTAGTGTCCAATGCTACTTATGCATAATGCATGGTTATGATCATTGTTTCTCTCTAGCTGGCCGCTTCTCAATCTAAATTGCTAGCCTTCGCCTGTACTAAGTGGGAATTCTGCTTGTACATCAAAAACCTTGAACCCAAAGTTATTCCAGATGAGTCCTCCATACCTACCTATATGCGGTATTACCCTGCCGTCCTAAGTAAATTTGCATGTGCCACCTCTAAAAACTTCTAAAAATTATCCTTTTTGTGTGTCTGGATCGTTTATGGAACGACAGGAGGTGGTCAGTATCTTCCATGCTAAGTGGGTTATTCTCAGGTCGAGCGTTTATTCACTCACCATCGTACGAGAAAATTGGCGGTAATAGGGATGCCCAGTTCCAAACTGCAAACATGACAAAGAGTTCATCTCTGAAATAATAAAACAATAACTCCTAATGGAGTCAAAACCTTTACATTTCCACTTGGGAACCGCTACTAGCATGCTTAGCATGGAAGATGTTGATAACTGATGGTTGTGAAGTGAATAAGAAGGGTGCATGTCTCAAAATATCATTTATCTCTGTTTTAAAAATTGAGCTCTAGCACCTCTGCAAATCACTTCTTCCCTCTACGAAGGGACTATCTATTTACTTTTATGTTGTGTCACCACCTTCTAAAACAAGCGCCAGAAACTGAGTAGAGCACATCTGTCATGATTTATGCATTATGTGTAGCTAATGTTGGGTGCATCATGACTGGATCTTTTCTACCATGAATTACAATGTTTAGTCGCTGCTCGAACTTTGGGGGTGCTCTGCATTTATGTTTTGCGGTCTCAGAAAGGGCTAGCGAGATACCACTATTGTCATATTATATCATGGTTGTTTTGACAACGTGCTGCTGTTTGAGATATTTTATTATTGCTTGCTTGCTGAGTATGTCATTGATATGAGCCATTTGTAATCTTTAAATGTTATTGTTGGCATAGTTAATTATAATGTTAGCTAAAAAGCAGGGTGTTGTTTAAGCTTATTTATGCAAACAAGAGCAAAAGAGTTCGTAAAAGTTTTTCTTTCTCACTTTCAGTTTATCAACTGAATTGCTTGAGGACAAGCAAAGGTTTAAGCTTGGGGAGTTGATACGTCTCCAACGTATCGACTTTTTCTCACGCTTTTACTCTTGTTTTGGACTCTAATTTGCATGATTTGAATGAAACTAACCCCGGACTGGCGCTATTTTCAGCAGAACTACCATGGTGTTGTTTTTGTGCAGAAATGAAAGTTCTCGGAATGGAACGAAACTTTGCGAGGAATTTTTCTGGAATAAAATAGGATTTTTGGAGCCAAGACCCACCACAGAGGGGCCCCTGGGTGGGCACGACCCACCAGGGCACGCCCCCTCTCCTGGTGCGCCCAGGTGGGTTGTACCCACCTGGTGGCCCTGTTGATGATCCCCCTAATACTATAAAATCACATAATTCCAAAAAAAATCAAAGAGAAAGAATTATCGCGATCCACGAGACGGAGCCACCGCCAAGCCATGTTCTTCCTCGGGTGGGCACATCTGGAGTCCGTTTGGGGCTCCGTAGAGGGGGATCTTCGTTCTTCATCATCACCAACCCATCTCCATCGCCAATTCCATGATGCTCCCAACCAGGAGTGAGTAATTCCTTCGTAGGCTTGCTGGTCGGTGAGGAGTTGGATGATATTCATCATGTAATCGGGTTCGTTTTGTTAGGGCCTGATCCCTAGTACACACTATGTTCTTAGATTGATGTTGCTATGACTTTGCTATGCTAATGATTGTCACTTTGGGCTAGGGTTCCATGATCTCAGATCTGAACCGTTTATGAATTCATCATTATATCCATGTGTTAGATCTGATCTTGCAAGTTATAGTCACCTACTACGGTTATGATCCGACAACCCCGGAGCAACCGGGCCTACTCTCGGTGATGACCGTAGTTTGAGGAGTTCATGTATTCACTATGTGTTAATGCTTTGTTTTGGTTTTCTATTAAAAGGAGGCCTTAATATCCCTTAGTTTCCAATATGGGCCCCGCTGCCACGGGACGGTAGGACAAAAGATGTCATGCGAGTTCTTTTAATAAAGCACGTATGACTATTTACGGAATACATGCCTACATTATATTAATGAACTGGAGCTAGTGTCGTATCGCCCTAGGTTATAACTGTCACATGATGAATATCATCAACCAAGTCACCGATCCAATGCCCACGAATTTATCTTATATTGTTCTTGCTAAGTCACTATCATTCCTACTGCTATCGTTACTGCTACAATATCACTGCTATCACTATTATCGTTGTCGTTGCTGCTGTCACTACTATCAAAACTATCAAACTACTTTGCTACTGATCACTTTGCTGCAGATAATTAATCTCCAGGTGTGGTTGAATTGACAACTCAGCTGCTAATACCTTCCAATATCCTTTGGCTCCCCTTGCGTCGAATCTATAAATTTGGGTTAATTACTTACCCTCGAAACTTGTTGTGATCCCCTATATTTATGGTTATCATGGAGCAGTTGGTGGGGTGATCTGGTCTTCGCGAGTCCCGGCAGGCCCTACCGGGATGCCTTGGTCCTCTTCTTCTGGGGGTGGCCTTGCCCCTTCCCGAGCTCGCTTGCCCTGCAAGGGAGGCTTCTTCCTTAGTAATATTTGGCCCTTCTGCCTTGGTCTTGGTTCCCTCTGATATGTTAGCTGGTTCTTCGAGTCTCTTGGTCTCTTGTTCTGGCATTCAACTCTTGATCTTTTGCTTGTGCACAATCAGGTCAATAGGCCCTGGGTTTGTTGCACCGATAGAAGCCCCCGGGCCTACCTCGAACGCGCTGCCGAGCGTCGTTGGGGTTGGGCCTAACAACTGCACAGGCAGCGCTATTGAAGAAGTTGGTCCCTTGAGATCTTCTTTGCTTCTTCATTAGTCTTGATTCTGGGCCAGTTTTCGGTTTTCTCGCGCGTCGAGTAAAGCCAACGGTGGTGGGACCGCTCCAGTAATGGCTTGTGAATGACTTTAACACACAGGATAGAAACTGCCAATTTACTCTTCCCACTGCGCCCTTATCCTTAGCCACGTATGCCGCATGCATCGCGCGGGGTAGGTAACGGAAGCATGTGGCATGGGAGAGCATGATGGCGAGGGCCCGGCTCCCTCGAACTGGTGGAGGAGGGAGGTTGTCGCTCGTCGTGGATCAAGCCCCTGGCCCCCATGTCTGCCTAAAAAAGGGAGAACGGGGATGGAACGGAGGCATCCAACAACATCCACTCCTTCCTCTGTCTTGCTCCACCTTGGGTATGCTGGAAAGGGGAGCCTGGGGCTGGCCTCCAGGCTTTAGCTTCGAATCCTTTGCGGCCGTGAGGATGCTCGGGCGGCACGACAGTAACGCTGGAGGTGGCGACTCCGGTGCATCTGTCGTCGCGCCGTTCGTAGCCTTGATTTCAATGGGATAGGATGTGAACGACACCATCTCGAGGCCTGTGGTGGGTGTGGGGCGTGGTAGCCGGTCGCTCCTTGTTCTTCGTCCCTGCGTGATGCTCCGGCTCCTCCAGGCGTCTCCCTTTGTCTGCGTAGGAGGGCTTCTCATCTTCGTACACGTCTTTGGGACGTGCGGTGATTTCCAGCGGCAAGACCGCTGGGGACGACCATGCTCTCTGTGCGGGGAGCCAGATAGCATGGTGCTCGGTGTAGCTGACGGTCTGGGGTCTTCGAGTGGTAGTGATGTGGACGACGGCGGCAACCCATGACGCGTCAAGAACGGGGGCGACCATTCCGATGAGTTGTTTTTGCCGGTGACTCCGTGCCCTTCCACCCGTGCCTCCGGCAGTGTCACCATCTACGTCCTTCGGGTCCTCCTTCCGTGCTCGGGAATGGCGCCGTCCTAATCCTGGGGAGGCACCGGACTCCAGTCGTGCCCGCTCTCTACCTATTCGACCTCTTCCTATAAGAGATGGACAAGGGCAAAGGCATCACGGGGCACTTATCTTTTTTCAATCTTAAATCCGTAGGCACTTGCCAAATTTTAATTCGAATAATGTAACCTCTCAAGTCCATGTTTGCGTTCTGTAATGCTTGTACCTGTATTAGCATATTAATTAAAAATATGGACCTTGCCGAGGACTCGTGCATTTATACGTTCATGCAGAGGTGACATGCCTCTTTAGTGTAAATTAACGAGTTTGCCCCGGCAGGCTATCCTGCCGGCCTTCTTTTTGTGTGCTGGAGAACTTTATCTGCCGGGTTACAGACAGAAGGACCAGCCCCC
>NC_041393.1:382268582-382283411 GCF_002162155.2 Triticum dicoccoides | reverse complement strand
TTTACTAAAGGCATATACAACCACCCTGACTAAAGCAGCGTTCAGGCCAGGAACGGAAGCACCTAAGTCTAAAAGGAGTGGCGAGGTTTTCTAATGCATAAGTTATAGCTTACAGAACACGAATGGACAAGAGGTAGAACTTATCTGTTTGGCTTGCCGGGATCGCAGTGCCCGGCAATCTTCTCATCCCTTCGTCGAAGCCAAGTCCATGATGAGAACTTGTAACTTCATGCATATGAGAATGAATGCAGGATCCAATCCTATCTAATTGCATATGCAAATGCTCATGAAATCCTTATGCAGTAATCTGAAATGCTCATGCATGCATGCAATCTAGGTTGGGGGCCCTCTACAGCACTTCTTTATTCTCACACGGGGTCATCGCCTCGGCTTTGTACAAGGGGTTACATGCAACTGAGGCAAGGCTTGTACAAATGGGTGGTTGCCGGGCTCGCGCCTTACGGGTAGAACTTGCGGAGATGCTCAGTATTCCATGAGTTTTGCAACAGAGTGCCATCTCCGGTCTCCAGACGGACTACGCCAGGTCTGGTGACTCATACTACCCAGTAAGGGCCTTCCCATTTTGGTGACAGCTTGTGTGTACCCTTGGCGGACTCAACACGCCTAAGGACAAGGTCACCTTCCTTAAATGTGGGAGCCGCCAAGGGTACACACAAGCCAAGGGTCCCACATTTAAGGGCACACACGCCCTTGATCCAATGTGGGAGTCGCACATTCCTTTTTGTATCTCAGCCAACAGTTCCTTTCCTTCTTCCCGGCAGACACACTTCAATTTCACACCATTGGGCCTTCTTCTGTACAAAGTGTCAGCGAGAAACTGATACATACTGGCCCTCCGGGCTACTCTTTCAGCTTCATCTTGATCGCTGGGAAGCTCTCTGATTTGGAGGAAGCGGACAATGTGCCTTGCCCAAGTGGGAGCATGTGGCTTAGCAACGAGGATTTGCGGCACCTCCTCTATTGTGGGAGCACTGGCCTCATGCACGGGGTCCATGGACCCGACAGGAGGGGGTGGTTCGGTAGGCTGTGAGGAGTTGTTTCCGACAAGGTCTCTGTCGGGAGTGGACGGCTTGACTGGGAGAGGCTTTCCGGTGTACAACTTTCTCCTCTTCTAGGCCACTATTGCTGGGGATACGAAGGGCTGAGTAAGATGGAGAAGAAAAGTCCCTGGTTCCAATGGAAGCTTCTGCGCATCACACTTTGACAGATGATCAGCTATGTTGTTTTCCGCACCGGGTACGTGCTCTGTTTGCAATCCGTCAAAGTGCTCCTCTAATCTTCTCACTTCCTTGATGTATGCCTCCATTAATGGACTTTGGTAATCCTTATTAACTTGCCTCACTGCCAATTGTGAGTCTCCTCGAATGATCAGCTTCTTAATCCCCAATTCTGCCGCAATCCTGACTCCGGCAAGGAGCCCTTCATACTCTGTTGTATTGTTGGTGGCTTCTTTGGTGCAAAATGCATCTGGACGATGTACTTCAAGTGCTCCCCGATGGGGGTAACAAGAAGCATGCCAGGCCCCGCACCTTGCAGGGAAAAGGCACCATCAAAATACATAATCCATTCTTGGGGTGCTTCCTTGTCGGGGACATCTGTCTCTGCCACTTCCTCATCTGGGATTGGCGTCCATTCAGCAATAAACTCCGCCAATGCCCTGCTCTGGACAGTTGATGTGCTCTCAAACCTTAAGCCAAAGCTGGATAACTCCAAAGCCCACTCCACTATACTGCCGGTAGCCTCTGGGTTTTGGAGTATCCGTTGCAACGGGAAACGATTAACAACCATGATCTCATGGGCTTGGAAGTAGTGGCGCAGTTTCCTTGAGGCCATGATGAGGCCAAAGATCAACTTTTGAACACTAGAGTACCTCGATCTAGCCTGCTGTAACAAGGAGCTGACGAAGTACACTAGGCGTTGCACCACTTTCTTCCTTGCCGCGTCCTTGGGCTCGTCATCGTTGTCGTGCTCGCTACTGTTCTAATCCTTCCCTGGCCCTGCTGGCCTCTGCTCACTCTCTTTCTCATATGCTTCTTGTTGTGCTACTAAGGCTGCACTGGCCACTTGATTTGTTCCCGCCAAGTACAACAACAATGGCTCCCGAGGCTTAGGTGCAACCAGGGTATTCACGGAGGACAGGTAGGTCTTCAGCTCTTGCAAAGCTGCATCTGCTTCAGGGGTCCATTTCACGGGACCTGCCTTCTTCAAAATTTTGGAGAACGGCAGGGCAAGCTCAGCAGACTTGGAGATGAATCTGCTAAGCGCGGAAACTCATTTTGTCAGGCGCCTCACATCTTCAACTGTCCTTGGCGCTTGGATCTATTTGATGGCTTTGATCTTGTCGGGATTGGCTTCGTTCCCCCATGTGGGACACAAAGTATCCAAGCAGCTTGCCGAAGGGGACGCCAAACACACATTTCTCTGGGTTTAGCTTCAAGTTGATCTTGCGCAGATTTGCAAATGTCTCCTCCAAATCCTGAATGAGAGTTGCCATGTCTTTGGTTTTGACCACAATGTCATCCATATAAGCCTCAATGTTTCTGTGCAGCTGAGGTTCAATACCAATCTGGACTGCCCTTGCAAAGGTGGACCCGACACTCTTTAATCTGAACGGCATGCGGATAAAGCAATATGTACCACATGGAGTGATGAATGATGTCTTCTCCTCGTCCTCCTTTGACATTAAGATCTGGTGGTACCCAGAATAGGCGTCCAGAAATGAGAGCAAGTCACAACCTGAGGCAGAATCCACTATCTAATCAATACGCCGCAAGGGGAATGGGCCCTTTGGGAAAGCCTTATTGAGGTTTGTGAAGTCAATGCACAGCCTCCACTTCCCATTCGCCTTCCGGACTAGTACTGGGTTTGCTAGCAAAGTGGGATGTGGCACTCCTCTGACCAAACCAGCTACTTCAAGCCTCTTGATTACTTCTGTAATGAACTGTTGCTTCTCCAAGCCCTGCTTCTGGACTTTCTGCTTAACAGGTCTGGCGTGTGGGTAGACAGCAAGGTGGTGCTCGATTACCTCCCTGGGAACATCGGGGATATCAGATGGTTGCCAAGCAAACACATCGATATTCTCCTACGGGAAGGCGACGATCGCGCTTTCCTATATGTCCTCAAGGGTGACACTGATGGTGAAAGTACCATCAACGCCAGCGAGCCCTGCTGGGACCTTTTTCACTAGCGGAGCAACAACCTTGGATCTCTTGTTGTTGGAACATTCTGGCACGTTGTCAACGGGTGTCGTGCACTCGGAGGGGGCACGCTTCCCGGACTCTTTGCCAGAGGCCCTACAATCATGTTTCTTCCCTTTGCTCTCCCTGGTGGGAACTGCTGTCGTCGCAGCCTCTGCTGCGACCGCGTCCATGTACATCTTGTCCACACAAATGATGGCATCTTTCTCATCTGACAGGATGGTGAGGACTCCCAGCAGCCCAGGCATTTTCAGGGTATTGTAGGCATAGTGGGATGCCACCATGAATTTAGCCAAGGCTGGGCGTCCAAGGATCCCATTGTACGGCAGGGGGAGGTCAACTATGTCAAACACGATCTTCTCAGTCCGGTAGTTAAGCTCTCCCTCGAATGTTACTGGCAACGTAATCTTCCCTTTAGGATGACTCCTGCCGGGGTTGACTCCTTGAAACGTGCCTGTAACCTCTAATTCTTCTTCTGCTATCTGAAGCCTATTGATAACTGTCGGGGAAATCAGGTTCAGCCCGGCGCCGCCATCGACCAACATCTTTGTGACCTTGAGGTTGCGAATTGTTGGAGAAACCAACAAAGGCAAGCATCCTACCGCTGCGGTGTGGCTAGGATGATCCTCCTCGTCGAAGATGATGGGTGTACGGGATCACTTGAGCGGCTTTCGGGCCTCCGGCGCTGGTTCTACACATTGACTTCCCGATCCCACCGCTTGAGTTGGCGGTGGGAGGTGTGCAAAGATGTGCCTCTATCAACGCACAGGGCGTCCGTGGCCTTCCGAAACTCCTGCTCACTAGTTTCCTCTTCATCCCCTTTGTCACTCTCATCACAACAGACTTCTTTCTCTTGGCTCCCAGTGGGTTTTCCTTTGTTCCAAAAGGGCTTGCCAGGGCAATTTGCTCCATCGCCTCGGCCCTTACCGCCAGTGACATTCTGACCCTTTTCCTTATCTCGCTTCTCATATTCTGCTCTCTATCTCTTGCCCAACAGCTCGACCTGATAGCACTCCTGAAGGTCGTAGTCCTTGGTCCAGTGGATCTTGCAGTACGGCCCATCGCCCTTCTCGGCCTTCTCGGCAGCTGCAGCTTC
The DNA here is from genome assembly GCF_002162155.2 of Triticum dicoccoides. Lineage (NCBI taxonomy): Eukaryota > Viridiplantae > Streptophyta > Magnoliopsida > Poales > Poaceae > Triticum > Triticum dicoccoides. Next base: position 382,279,097 of record NC_041393.1, on the reverse strand, counting down.
CAGGCAATCGGCGCACGAGGCAACCTCCTTACCACGGGCCTCAGCCTTGGCGATCTCGCCGGTACTGGGGGTGCCAGACCCTTCAACGGTCAACATTGCTTTATCCCTACGCTTCTTACTGCGCTTCTTAGGCTTATTCTGCCTGGTGGATTCATCATCATCCTCTGAATCAACATCAACGCAATCTTCCTCTCCAGGCATTTCCTCCCTTCCTCCATCTGCACACACTTATCTGCTAGGGTGTATAGCTCCTTCACAGTCTTGGGCAATCGCACGTTCATCTTGGCACGAATTCGGCGGTTGCGCACATTGGACTGGAAGGCAACTATCACGGCTGCCGGATGGATATTCGAAATATTCCTATGAACTTTACTGAACCTTTGCAAATACTTACGGAGGGTTTCTCCTTCCTTCTGCTAGAGAAGCTACAGATCGCTGGGGCGGCCCGGCTCCTAGTGGCCACCAGTGAAAGCGCCGATGTACTCGTGGCACAGATCTTCCCACAATGAAATGGAGTTCTCCGATAGATGCATCAGCCAGGACCTTAGGTTGGATTTGAGTGCCAACGGGAAATAGTTGGCGAACACCTTCTCATCTCTTCCCCGGTAGCTTGAACAGTGATGGTGTAGATGCTCAGGAACACTGCCGAGTTCAGCCTTCCGTCGTATTTCTCAGGTATCTCTGGCTTGAACGTGCGGATGGACAGCCAACAGACTTGCCGCAACTCATGGGTGAAGGCAGGGCAGCCAACCTTAAAAGGTAGGAGCCCATCAGCACCAAGAGTGGGTTCATCGACATCGGGGCCGCCACGCCTGTCAGCTCGGAGGATGTTGCCGTGGCGCCGCTCGACGATGCACATGTCTCCTCTCCGCCCACCTTCCGGGATTCGCCATTGGCCTGGACGTGCCTGAGGATCAGAAGAGGCCATCGAGGCGCCATTGAGGTATAGATTTGGTTGCGCCCGCGCCGGCCGCCGCTGTGGGGATTGCACCGTGGGGATGGCCTTCCCCGTGCGGGCAGCGGCATGGGCTGTTACCGTGGCTTGGGGAGGCCGCGGCGGGGCAGCTCATCGTGAGCCTTCGGCTTCAGCGAAACCGAGTAGACTTTGGATGGTGGCACGCCACTCGTCCAACTGCTCGGCCGCTGGTGGAAACCTCCGCAGCAGCTGAGCCTGCGCCATGGCCTTTGAGGTTGTGCTTGGCATAGACGACGATGATTTTAATCGCGTCGTCGCTCGGCTCCTGGCGGGGCCAGCGGCAGCTGCACTGCACTCTCGCTGTTGTGGTGCAATTATCAGGGTAGCAGGACGGCAAGGTGGAGGTGCTTGAGGGCCATCAGCTCCATCGGGCGCACCAGTTCGGTCGGCTCGCCCTGGGGAGTGCGCACGTGCAATAGTCATGCCCACAACAAGGACGGCTGCAGGGTGGTGGCTTGCCCCGGACTAAGTGCCATCGCTATGGCTACGCTCGTCAATGGCAAGAGCGCGGCCGTCTGGGTGTTGCTGACGTCGCTCTTCTTCGGCATCTTCTGCTCCCGCGTCGGCCGCAAGGGGGATGGTGGCGGTGTCGCCTGCTCCTACCGCACCCCCCCCGTAGCGTTCGCTCCCTCGTGCGTCTCCGCGCCCCCCTCAACGTCAGAGGCCGCGGGTAGCGGAGCCTTCGAGGTGGACAGATGAGCTGAAGGAGCTGATTTCTTCCTGGGCGCCATGGTCGATGGCGCCGTCGATGATGCAGATGGCGAGGAAGATGGCGTGTTGCTTACGTCTTCAGGTTCTCGCAAGCGATCCCCCTACCTGACACGCCAAAGAAGTCGCGGGAAACCATGGCCACCTATGGGACCAGGATGGCCCCTTGCTGGTTCGGCAGGGGGGGAGTCGCATTGCACAAAGAGCATACCAACGCAAGGCAGCACGGCAGGGATCACACAGGCAGTTTTACCCAGGTTCGGGCCGCCGCGAGGCGTAAAACCCTACTCCTGCTTTGGTGTATTGATTGGGGAAAGGTGGTGGTGGTGCGTAGTACACTTGCCAGGTAGGGTCGCTTCGGGGCAGTGGCGACTACGCCCGTACGGGGATGTGTGTGTAATCTTCCAACCCCCACTAATCGTTGCCATGGGCCTCCTTTTATAGTCCAAGGGGTCACCATAGTGGCAAATTGTTCATTAGACACTGATATGATAGCAAACAGTGCTACACAACTAACTCTCCAGGCTGACAGCGTGCATTTAATGCGCCGCTTAGTGTCACATCGTTGGTTGCCCGACAAGGCTTGCCGGGCTAATCTGCCAGCTCCATGCCTGCTTGCCTGACACGTCACTAGACGGGTGTCATTTGCGGGTTCATTTGGTAGGAAGTGGCCGCCATGTGGCGAATGGCTGCCACTTAATCATCCAGCATCTTGACACTGCAGTGATCCATGACGTGGGTCATGGTGGAGCGGTTGGTGGGGTGATCTGGCCTTCGCGAGTCCCGGCAGGCCCTACTGGGATGCCTTGGTCCTCTTCTTCTGGGGGTGGCCTCGCCCCTTACCGGGCTCGCCTGCCCTGCAAGGGACACCTCTTCCTTAGTAATATTCGGCTCTTCTGCCTTGGTCTTGGTTTCCTCTGATCTGTTAGCTAGTTCTTCGAGTCTCTTGGACTCTTGTTCTGGTGTTCCACTCTTGATCTTGTGCATGTGCACAGTCAGGTCAACAGGCCATGGGTCTGTTGCACCCACACCATGTGAGAAATAAATTGAATGTATCTTTACAAAATACATGAGAAACAAATACAATTGCTATATTTCCAAGTTGTCAAGCATGCTTTGTTTGGTTAACTGTCTGATCTTCTAGTATGTTATACATTGTGTAATGTGGTTCTCAATTAACGTTTGGTTCATTTGTTGTGGTGTTTAGTTAACTCTTTGGTTCAATTATGCAATATGATGTTCAATTATTGTGAGTGCATTCTGTTATTGTATACCATGAGAGAAATAAATCGAATTTGGCTATACTAAATACATGAGAAAAAAATACAATTGCTACATTTCCAAGTTGTTAAGCATGCTTGGTTTGTTTAACTATCTGATCTTCTATTAGGAGTATGTTGTATTATGCAATGTGCTAATCAGTTAATGTTTGGTTCATTTGTTGTGGTGTTTAGTTAACTGCTTGGTTCAGTTCAGCAATGCGATGTCCAATTGTCGTGGGTAGAATTTTGTATTGTTGTGCATGTGAGGAATAAATCGAATTTGGCTGCACTTCATACATGAGAAACATATACAACTGCTATATTTCCTAGTTCTTAATTATGCTTGGTTTGGATAAATGGGTTTTCCATGTGGCTTGAATTAATCTGATGAAATCTGCAATGTGCTTATTTTTCATCAACATATTTTACTGATAGCATGCGAACCCTCACTTAACCTGATCACTAACTACCTTATATGTGTTGCAGGGAAACACTGGGAAGCATTGAGGTTTACAATCGAGGTTTGCACATGCATGGTGCTTTGTCTAATAGCACATTATTGTGGAATTGCAGGAACCATTCTAATATTTAGGTTTTTAACAATTTGGTCTTGCACATGTAGGTCCTGCTGTCATAGATTTTGACCCACTGTTCGACCCTTTTTTCATATGGGGAAATGAGTTGTCCATGAATATCAGTCAAGTCAAGAAACTCGGAAAGATTGTTAGGATAAAGAAATTAGCGGCCAGAAACAACAAGATCTTTGTCTGCACAATGAAGAAGACACCAGTTCACTACAAGATGGTACTAACTATTATACCTTGCCTTTTTTTATTCCTTTGCCCCATTTCCAATATAGAGAAGATATTTATGCACATCCTTGTTTTCAGGCCTTTCCAAAGTAGTTCACTTATGATTACCTTCCAAACCATTTGTATGGTCAGGAGGCGAGAAATGTATTCATACAACACCCATGGTTCAATATTGAAGTGTTCCTGAAGAGGACGAAGGATGGACAGTCAATCATCCACAGGCACTGGCCTAAAGTTGCAAAGACCTTCAAAATCAATGAAGGCTCAATATTCGCCTTTCGCTTCAGCAGTTTTCCAAATGAGATTCATTTGTCTATGTACCATCAATAGTTTTCCAGATGAGATTCATTTGTCTATGTACCATCAATGATGCTAATTTCGAAAGGTTATAGATGTTGCATGTGAAACCTGGTGCTGGTGCAGTTGTGTAATGGGGTAGCTGAGTGCTGAAGCTATATGATGTTGTACTCTAATGTATTTCATTTATGAAATCCCGCTTCCTTAATATAGAAATGAAATATATCATGTGCTTAATATGAAATGCCAATTATATTAATAAATGGATTATTAATAATAGGACAATTAGCCTGCTAATGGCCAATTAGCCTCCTAATTGTGTTTTTCTATTGCAAATGGTTATTCAGAAAACACCGTGGGCGATGTCCTCGGGCAATGCACACAGTTTCTAGGAATAAACCGTGTTGGGTCAATGAACAATCACACACGACATCCTCTTGAAAACTGTTTGTGTTAGGCCACCATGCGCAAACATTTACCACATAAAAAGTGTGTGATATGGACAACATTTGCCACACAGTTTCTTCTACGCACCATGTGTGATGCATTCAATAACACAAACGATTAAAAATTTAATATCGAGTGCAATGGCAACGCTATCACAAAGGATTTAATGGGTAAAATTGTGTGTGATGTACCTGTGAACGGAAACATTTTCCTTGGAATGACTGTGTGGGTTGTACATATGAACGGAAAGGTACTTCTTGGATTAACTGTGTGGGATGTACATACTAATGGAGATGTATTCCTTGGATTGACTATGTGGAATGTACATACAAACGAAAAGGTTTAGCGGGGACTGACTGTGTAGGATGTACTAATGACCGGAAACAATTTGGCATGTATAATTGTATTTTTTAGCACAACTGTACGTATAACCATATTTGATCGCTCACCCGTCGCGCACGACCTCATTTTGCGGAGTGTGTGTGCCAGGAGGGCCTATCCCCGACAGTTTCTGGGTCATGTGGGAACGTACCCCCTATTGCAGTCACTGACTTCGCCACGGTTCGAAACACCGTCGCGGAAAGGGGCTAAAAACCATTTGTGTAGCACCTCGTTGTACCAGTGATGCCATGTTGCAGGATTTTCTGTATCGAGGGAATGATACGAAGTAGGGTTAAGGTACTAAACTCAATGCTTGCCTATGAGTGGATGGACGCCATGAGACAATATTGTGTTTCCGTTGGTCAATATTTTAAGTTAGCGTTGAGCTAAGAAGGTATGCAATGTAAAAGAGACTGAATCTGTGATGTAATACTATGACATGTGATGTAATTTGGTATTTCATTGTGAATTGTGTATGTCAGCTATTGATCCAGGGACTTCCGTAAAAAATCGCAGAGACTCGGGGAACCTACAGGGACCGAGTTGTTACATAACCTTTGGGGTACATCTGGGATTAATAGAAAATTGGCGGAACAACGACTATGTTGTTATCACGGCCGACGGGTATGGGTTCATGAGTTCAACATAGGTGAACTGGTGCTGCGACTGAAGCAGGAGCCGAAGAAGAACAAGTTGTCCTCCCACAGGAGGGCTAGTTCATCATACACGAGGTACTCAGTGTTGGAGATATGCCCTAGAGGCAATCATGTATTATGGTATTTTTAAGGATCGAGAAGAGGTGTCTAGAGGGGGGTGATTAGACCCTCAACAAGTAAAGATAGTAGTTTTTAGGTTTTTCAAGTTGAGGTTGCAACTTAGCACAATTTCAAGCATTCACAATACAATTCAAGCAAGCATGCAAAGAGTATATGAGCAGCGGAAAGTAAAGCATGCAACTTGCAAGAAAGTAAAGGGATGGGATTGGAGTGTGCAAACGCAATTGGAAACACGGAGATTTTTGGCATGGTTCTGATAGGTGGTGCTATCGTACATCCACGTTGATGGAGACTTCAACCCACGGAGGGTAACTGTTGCACGAGTCCACGGAGGGCTCCACCCACGAAGGGTCCATGAAGAAGCAACCTTGTCTATCCCACCATGGCCATTTCCCACGAAGGACTTGCCTCACTAGGGTAGATCTTCACGAAGTAGGGGATCTCCTTGCCCTTACAAACTCCTTGGTTCAACTCCACAATCTTGACGGAGGCTCCAAAGTGACACCTAACCAATCAAGGAGACACCACTCTCCAAAAGGTAATAGATGGTGTGTTGATGATGAAGTCCTTTTTCTTGTGCTTCAAATGATAGTGTCCCCAACACTCAACTCTCTCTCACAGATTTGGCTATGGTGGAAACATGATTTGAGTGGAAAGCAACTTGGGGAAGGCTAGACATCAAGATTCTTGTGGTTGGATTGTAATGTCTTGGTCTCAACACATGAGTAGGTGGTTCTCTCTCAAAAAACGAGTAGTGGAAGTGTAGGCATGTTCCGATGGCTCTCTCTGAGATGGAGAAGGGGGTGGAGGGGTATATATAGCCTCCACACAAAATCTAACTGTTGCACACAAATTCCCAAACTCGGTGGACTCAATGGGTAAACTCGGTCAGAGCAAGGAATGAGTTACATGTATCTTGGCTATATGCATCAGAGCAAATGATATGAAATGCAGAGAATGTACCTACATGTCCATGAGTCCTTCTAGCAGACTATATATACATCAGCAAGAGATCCTCATGCACATGAGTGTGATGCATATACTTACCCTGTGGTCTTGAGCTAACTTTGGAAGAGACGAACCTGAGAAAACAGGGTTAGATAACACAGGAACCTCTACAAAAAAGAACGCGAGACAACAAGAGTACCAAGACTGGGATGACATGTAGAGAGTGAGTACTTAGTACTCTAGTTGGATATTGACATGTCCAGAAGAATAAAGATATGCAATGAATTTCAAAGATTTTCTTCCCTTAGATGTCTTTCTCCCCCTGAATCTGACATTGGATAATGGGAGAAGATAGGGTAATAGAGAATCAGAGCAAATGGAAAGCAAATGAAAAAACAGAGCAAAGGCACAAAGAAATATCTTCAACTAGCATCTCTTTCCCCTCTAAAAGACATGTGTCTTCTCTTCTCTTTGTTTACCAAGCATCTGGAAAGGTTAAGAATTCTTTCTCTCCCATAGGGTCTCTCTCTCCCTTTTTGATTAAGATTTGATGTGATCTCTCTCTTCCCCCCTTTGACATCAATTTCCAAGAAGGGTTCTTCTAGATTACTAGTCAAATAGGTTTGGTCCTTGGGGCCCATGGCAAAGCAATGTGAAAAATGTGATGGAGGTAGAGGATAAGAATCATCGAGTGGGGCTGGATAAGAAAAGCAGAATGCAAATGACAAAATGTTTCCACTATGGTGAAATCAGTAACATCGAGCCCTTTTCTTTAGTGAGACCAAATTGTTTTGGTATGGACGAAAAGAAAAGATCGGTGAGGCCGAGTTTGTCACAGAGAAAGGATTTTGTCATCTCAGCTCACTAGGCAAATAGGTTCTCACAAAGATTTGCAGGGAATTAACTAAAGGATTTGCAATGAATTAAATGCAGGGAATGCAGAAAATGGCAGAGAAATAAAGTCTAGATGAAGAAGTTTTTTTGAAAGGGAAAAATGCATGCAAGAAACAAATGCAAGAACACAGAAAAACACAAGAGATCTTCATCTAGAATTGGTCGGCGACAAAGTCACCTATGTGACTTAGGAGTCAAGTGAATGGCACTTGATCACAGGCCATACTCATCGTTTAAGCTCAATATGGGGTTGCCATTTTTTGTTTACGCATTTTGATATGTTCACATCTTGTTGAGTTGCTTTGACCCATGTCTTGGGGTAAATCTTCTCTAAGATGGAATGACATACCTTGGTGGTGGTGATCTTGATCATGTAGTTGAACTTGTGTAGGGTGCTCAAGGTTGATGTAGTTCATCAAGAGTTGGGAGCACCGCTTCTTGTTGGAATTCATCTTCCTACATGGGTTAGTTTTGCAAGGAAGAGAACTTGTGTATCCAAAATGACAATCATGAAGTTTGATACCAAATGAAATTTGATATGTGGAAGTTGTCAAAGGATATATTGAAAGGATTCATGCGTCCTCGACTTCAACCACCATATTGTAGAGACTTGCAGATGTAGAGATTGCTTAGAATGTGATTGAGTTGCAATCTCATGGAATTGATCTTATACAAGTACCTACAAGGGTTAGATAGCATGCAAGGGTACAAGTATGTCCAAGACATGTGATCATCATCATAAAAGAATATCAAGGATTAGTCATAGAAAGGCTCATGCCTTGCATGCATTCACATGGAGATTCTACTCCAAATTTGAGGCATCAATGATGGTCAATTCACCTCTCAAACGGCAAAACACTTTCTCATCAAGAGGTTTGGTGAATATATCTGCCAATTGCTTATTGGTACGAACATGCTTAAGTTTGATATCTCCCTTAGCAACATGATCTCGAATGAAATAATGATGAACTTCAATATGCTTAGTTCGAGAGTGTTGCACGGGATTATGAGCAATCTTAATAGCACTCTCACTGTCACAAAGCAATGGAACATGTTTCACATATATCCCATAATCCTTAAGAGTTTGGGTCATCCAAATTAATTGAGCACAACATGAACCAGCGACAATGTATTCCGCTTCGGCGGTGGATAATGATACCGAGTTTTGTTTATTGGAGGACCAAGACATAAGAGATCTACCAAGAAATTGACAAGTACCCGAAGTGGACTTTCTATCAACCTTGCCACCGGCATAGTACGAATCGGAGTAGCCAACAAGATCAAAAGAAGACCTCTTAGGATACCAAATGCCAAAGTTTGGTGTGTGAATTAAGTATCTCACTATCCTTTTCACAGCCTTAAGATGACATTCTTTGGGGGCCGCTTGATATCGTGCACACATGCACACACTTAGCATAATATCGGCACGGGAGGGACATAGATATAACAATGAATGAATCATAGAGCGGTAAACCTTTTGGTCAACCGGTTCGCCATACTTTGTCAAGTCAAGATGTCCACTAGTAGGCATGGGGTACTCATACCTTTGCATTCTTGCATGTTGAACTTCTTGAATAAGTCCTTGGTGTACTTTGTTTGAGAAACAAAAGTACCCTCCTTAGTTTGCTTTGATTTGCAAACCAACAAAAAAACTTGAGTTCACTCATCATAGACATCTCAAACTTCTCCGACGTTAGCCTTCCAAACTTTTCACTAAAATGAGGGTTAGTCGAACCAAATATGATATCATCAACATAAATTTGTCACACAAATAATTAACCACTAACCCTTTCAGTAAAAAGTGTAGAATCAATTTTACGCATTTCAAAGCTTTTTTCTATAAGGAACTTAGTCAAGCATTTATACCACGCTCTAGGAGCTTGTTTAAGACCATAAAGAGCTTTGTGAAGTTTGTAAACATGATCAGGTTTCTTGGGATTAACAAAGCCTGGAGGTTGTTTAACATAAACTTCCTCCTCAATTTCACCATTAAGAAAAGCACTTTTGATGTCCATTTGATATAGGGTGATATCATGACGATTTGCATAAGCAAGTAAGATGCGAATGGATTCAAGTCTAGCAATGGGGGCATATCTCTCACCATAGTCCATACCCTTGACTTGAGTGTAGCCTTGAGCAATGAGACGAGCCTTGTTGCGTACAACTTGTCCATCTTCATCTTACTTGTTCCGAAACACCCATTTGGTTCCAATGACATTATGCTTCACATTGGCTTTTCAACCAACGTCCACACTTGGTTCCTCTCGAAATTGTGTAGCTCTTCATGCATGGCGTTTGCCCAATCTGGATCATCAAGGGCATCTTCAACATTCATAGGTTCAATGCTAGAAATGAATGAGTAATGTTCACAAAAGTTAGCCAAACGAGTTTTAGAGCGAGTAATTCTCCCAGTTTGAATATCATCAAAGATTTGTTCGACGGGATGATCTCTTGAGACTCTTGCTCGAACTCGTGAGAGCATTTGTTTGGGTCGGGGTGGAACATCCTCTTCATTGTCTTGCTCTTCCTCTTGTCTTTCTTTGTTGTTGTTGGCGCTGTTATTCTCTCGTGGAGGTGGAGAAGTAGGTCGTCGAGGTCCATCTTGTTGTACATCCTTGTTTTCATCGTCTTGATGTGTCCCACTCGTGGATGCCTCCAAGTCAACTTGTGGTTCACCTTGGCGTGAAGTTGAGGCTTCCACTTGGACGGACGAGGTACTCTCCTTCACCTCCGTTGGGAGAATCTTGCCAATAGACAAGTCTTGTATGGCTTCATAAGGGTCTTTGTCACCTACATCAACTGGCAGTTGCTCTACTTGCGAGCCATTAGATTCATCAAACTTCACATCTACTGTCTCGGGTGAAATTGTTCTAGACACGGTATGTGTGAGAGTTTGAGCCATAACCGAGTAGGAAACCTTCATGAGATTTAGGAGCAAATTTTGAGCGTCGATGCTTATCTAGAACGTAGCACTTTGAGCCGAATACCCGAAAGTATCCAACTTGGGGTTTGTT
>NC_041393.1:382248792-382267872 GCF_002162155.2 Triticum dicoccoides | reverse complement strand
GACTAGCTTGTGAAGATATAGACGATTCGTTGCATGGCAAGCTGTCTCAAACACTTCTGCCCAAAAGTGTTTTGGCATCTTGTACTCATCAAGCATCATTCTCGCCATTTCGATGAGCGTCCGGTTCTTCCTCACAACAACTCCATTTTTTGAGGCGTGTACGTAGCCGAGAACTCATGTGAAATCCCTTCTTCTTTAAGAAAGGTGTCCACATTGGCGTTCTTGAACTCCGTTCCGTTGTCGTGGCGAACCTTCTTGATCTTCACCTCAAATTGGTTTTGGGCCTTCCTAGTGAAGTTTTAGAAGATCTTCTGGACCTGCGATTTATCATCAAGAAAGAAAACCCATGTAAATCTTGAAAAATCATCAACAATGACCAATCTGAATGAGTTAGCACCGAGACTCTTGTAGGCATTGGACCGAAGAGATCCATGTGAAGTAGCTCAAGTGGTCTTCTCGTGGTCATGATGTTCTTCACGGGATGACTTCCTCCAACTTGTTTTCCTGCTTAGCAAGCACTACAATGTCTATCCTTGTCAAATATAACATCTTTAACACCAAGGATATGATCACCTTAAATAAGCTTGTCAAGATTTCGCATGCCCATGTAACCTAACCGTCTATGCCACAACCAACCTTTAGAGGATTTAACAATTAAGCAAGTTCTAGGTTGAGCCTTTTTAGTGAAATCAATAATGTATAGATCACCTCTATGTATGCCAGTAAAAACCATATTATGATTATCTCTTCGAAACACATGGCAATCTACTTCAACAAATAGGACATTGAAACAAAAATCGGCTAGTCTAGATACAGAAATTAAATTGTAACCAAGAAATTCAATGAGCATAACATTTTGTACGGAGCTATCATGTGAGATGGACACCTTACCCTTTGAGTTATCACTAAAAGTGACATACTTTCGAGGGCCGTCATTTTCAGCAACCTTGCGAAACATATCCTTGTCTCCAGTCATGTGATCGGTACATCCACTATCAAGAACCCATTCCTTTCCTCCAGCCATGTAGCCGTGAAGGTTAGCCATAATACCAAAGTGTCTCATAGACTCATCGAGATCATAGTCACTATCATCATCCTCATCATAGTATGCATGTTCAACATCATCTTGTGATCGATCATTTCCTAGAGAGAGTGATTCATTAGTTTTATGATCATGAAAATGTGCATCTCTATGAATTCTAATGACTTCGGAAATGATATTGCTAATGATTCCAACATCTCCTTTCGCACACATAAGGTCACGAAGCTCAAATAAACAATCTCCAAACTTAGGATCATTGGGATTCATCTTATCCAAACCAATAGACTTGTGAACAATCTCATCTAAGTTTTTCGAGGAATAGTCTGGAAATCGTTCCTCAAGAAATCTCCATATAGTGTAAGCACATTCAAGAGTTGGCAAGCGAGCAATCAAATTTCTAGGAAAACCTCTAGTGATAAGATTGATAGTTCTAAGATTGTGAATCATATCAAGAGACTCATCGGGGGTAGGATGCCAGGGGTCAACAAGGGGTTCACAAGCAGTAGTAATGTACTTGTTCAAGTGATATTCATTGAAGATCTCAAGCATCTCATTTTTCCAAGCAATAAAGAACTCTCCATCAAGCATACGCACTCTATGTCTAATACTCCCAATCATAGACTCATCCATCTTCCTCCAATGGTGTTTAAACCAAAGCAATGGAGACCAAAGCTTTGATACCAATTGTAAGGATCGAGAAGAGGTGTCTAGAGGGGGGTGATTAGACCCTCAACAAGTAAAGATAGCAGTTTTTAGGTTTTTCAAGTTGATATTGCAACCTAGCACAATTTCAAGCATTCACAATACAATTCAAGCAAGCATGCAAAGAGTATATGAGCAGCGGAAAGTAAAGCATGCAACTTGCAAGAAAGTAAAGGGATGGGATTGGAGTGTGCAAACGAAATTGGAGACACGGAGATTTTTGGCGTGGTTCCGATAGGTGGTGCAATCGTACATCCACGTTGATGGAGACTTAAACCCACGAAGGGTAACAGTTGCATGAGTCCACGGAGGGCTCCACCCATGAAGGGTCCACAAAGAAGCAACCTTGTCTATCCCACCATGGCCATGGCCCACGGAGGACTTGCCTCTTTAGGGTAGATCTTCATGAAGTAGGCAATCTACTTGCCCTTACAAACTCCTTGGTTCAACTCCACAATCTTGATGCAGGCTCCCAAGTGACACCTAACCAATCTAGGAGACACCATTCTCCAAAAGGTAATAAATGGTGTGTTGATGATGAACTCCTTGCTCTTATGCTTCAAATGATAGTCTCCTCGACACTCAACTCTCTCACACATATTTGGCTATGGTGGAAAGATGATTTGAGTGGAAAGCAACTTGGGGAAGGCCAGAGATCAAGATTCTTGTGGTTGGATTGTAATGTCTTGGTCGCAACACATGAGTAGGTGGTTCTCTCTCAGAAAATGAGTAGTGGAAGTGTAGGCACGTTCTGATGGCTCTCTCTTAGATGGAGAAGGGGGTGGATGGGTATATATAGCCTCCACACAAAATCTAACTGTTACACACAAATTCCCAAACTCGGTGGGACCGAATGGGTAAACTCGGTCAGACCGACTTGGTTCAAAATGTGAACGTTAGGCATTTCGGTGGGACCGACAAAGTCAACTTGGTGAGACCGATGTGCTAGGGTTAGGGCAAAACCTCATCTCGGTGAGACCGATTGCATGAACTCGGTGAGACCGGTTTCAGCAATAAGCAAACAGAGACTTGGTGAAGCAAACTCGGTGGGACCAACTGCGTATCTCGGTGAGACCAAAATAATTGCAATAGGTTACAAAGAGTTTGCAAGGCCATCTCGGTGAGACCGAGATCCCATCGGTGAGATCAAACTGATTAGGGTTTCTGGTAGTGGCTATGTCAAGCGAACTCGATGGCGCCAGATGAATCAAATCAGTGGGGCCGAGGTTGACTTTAGGTTTTAGGACATAAGTGGAAATGTGAAAGTGGTTGAGGGCTTTGGAGCATATCACTAAGCACTTTGAGCAAGCAAGCCATTAAGCAACACCACATCCCCTTTTAATAGTATTGGCTTTCCTATAGAACCAATGTGATCTTGGATCACTAAAATGAAAATGTAGTGTCCTGAGCTTTTGCCAATGTTTGTCCTTAGCATCTAGAAGGGGTTCCACATCCTCTTGTCCTGCCACTCCAATGTTGAACTCATCTGAAATATAATAGGTAGAAGTATTAATCCAACAAGAGATATGTTGACATTAATTACCAAAATCACCCAAGGAGCACTTGTGCTTTTAGTATTTCCTATGTGTTTTATGAATAAAGATAGTCCTTGGACATTATCAATGATGTGTATCAACAAGTATGTGACTTGTCTATGGGACTAGGCATTGTATGATGACTGACCTAAAAGGTCCCTACACTACAAAAAAACACACATCCCTGACATTTCGGGCCGAACGAATTTTTCTGTCATGCTTATGACACTTCTATGACGATAATTGTAACAAAACCCGGTATCATCATAGATATGGTGGGCACCTACTTCTATGACAAAAAAATCATGACAGAAAATGGGCTTTTCATCCTGGGTGGGCCGAAGACGCATCTCCATGACATTCTTTGGGCCGTCCATGACTGAAAAATCATGGTAGAAGCGAGGGCGAGGAAAATATCGAGGAGTTCCCGGTTACGGTGGATGGTTGGGGCTGAGCGACGCACGGAGGGATTGCACGTTTCTCTCATACACGTACGCGCGTGGGTGTGAGGTGTTGGGCTCTAACTGAACCGGAGTGAGGCATTCGCTTATTGAAATTGAGCGATTGCACTGGCTATGCGTTACTAAACCCGAGCGATCGATCGATCCCTGGCTGTTAACTGAACCCGATCGAGGGATTCCGTTGCTACAACTGCTAACTGAAGCCGAGCCTGCTGCCTCTTGATGAACAGTGACCATTGTTGGGGGCTGGATGAACAGTTCCCGATGGGGGTTGGATGAATAGGACCCTGTGGTAGTAGTAGGTTGTTGCCGCTGGATGAACAGGACCCCGATTGAGGAGGCCGGTGGAGGGTGGATGAACGGGACCCCGTGGAGGCTCCATGAACAGTAGTCGATGGAGGGTTGATGAACAGGACCCCGTGGAGGGCTGATTGAACAGTAAGCGATGGAGGCTGGATGAGGACTCCGTGGATGAACAGTAGCTGGTGGTGGCTAGAGGAAGTCGGCGGTGGATGAACAGTAGCAGGTGGAGGCTGGAGGAAGTCGATGGTGGATGAACAGTAGAAGGTGAAGGCTGGAGGAAGTCGACGGTGGATGAATAGTAGCAGGTGGGGGCTGGAGCGAGGCAGTTGACGATGGATGAATAGTAGCCCGTGGAGTCCCATTTTGCGGTACGCCACACCCCTCCCGATAAAATAGGACCCCGTTTTGACCGTAGGCGCTCCAACACAAGTTTGTTTCCTCCGTTTTGCGGTACGCCACACCCCTCCCGATCAGCAGCACCCCGTTTCGACTGTAGGCACTCGAACATAAGGACGTTTCTTTCGTTATGGGGTACGCCAGACCCGTCCTGATGAACAGGACCCCGTTTCGATCGTATGTGGTCGAATAGAAGGCCATATTCCTCCGTTCTATGGTACGCCAAACCCCGTTTCGGCTGTTCCGTCCAAGACGGTTGGCTCCCGATGAACAAGATGTGTTCTGACCCAGTGGCTTCACTCCCGATGAACATGACACGTTCCAACCCAGTGGCTTCGGTCCTGATGAACAGGACGTTGTTTCTCCATTCTGACCCAGCCGGTTAGCTACCAATGAACAGGAAGACATCATTGCCGTCCATTGCCTCTCCATGTACACGAGCCCTGGTCATACAATGTGCGAGTAGGCGTTCGAGACCCCGCCCATATGTACGTACGTGGCCGTATTTTTGGCATCTGGTTGTACGTACGTGTACTCGGTTTTGACTGGACTGCCTGAACTACTAAGTCAGGGGCTCTACTACTATACGTGTCGCTGCTTGCTCGGCCACGGTTCATCGTTGCAGAGAGACCGGTCGACCAGTATGTACGTACATGTTCGCGACCAGAATGACAATGGTACGTACGCTTCGACCAGGTGGGTCCCGACTGTCAGGGAGGATAAGGAGGCACTTCCTTGCATGCAAAGTTATTGATGGTGGGTCCCAGCGGTCAGGGGGAGAATCATTTTTTTTCCTGTAATATGGATGCACTTCCGTGCGTGCGAAGATGTAGCTCGTAGGTCCCAGCTGTCAGGGGGGAAACATTTTTGCGTAAAATACAGAGTCCCTTCCGATGGGTCCCCGCTGTCAGGTCGAGGAATAATTATTCTACGCGTAATAAGGAGGAACTTCCTTGCTGCAGCCGTGGACCCAGTTGTCAGCCTCTCCACATGCAGTCCTCTTCCGATGGAAGTTGTTCCTTGACCACATTGACCACACTGCGCCGAGAGCACCAAGGCGGTGGATGACAGCGAGGCCTGGAAGGGGACGACATGGAGCCGGGGAAGACGCGGCAATGGATGATCATGCGGAGAGTAGTACGGGGGTTGACTGGTTTGGCTGCAGCTTGAGGTTGTTGTCTCCGCAGAATAACACGGGTTGTGGATGAGTAGAGGGTGGCCTGGCCAGCAGTGGGAGTAGGGTGGGGTGGTGAGACCTGCGCAGCAGCACAGCCGGCCACTAGAGGCAGGAGCAGGCGGTCACGCCGGCTCTGGTTTGGGCGGCTGCTATAAGAAGAGCAGCGATTGAAGAAGCAGCAGGACCGTTCGATTAAAATCCAACAGTTACTTATGCTAGAATCATTTGTTGACTAAGTTGACAAAGCCCTGTGTACGCGTCAACTTAGTACGCCCGCAGGTCAGCCTCCAAACTAGTGTGCCCCAGATGTCAGTGGGAGGAATCATTTTTTTCACGTAATAAGGAGGCAGTTGCTTGCGTGTGGCCATGGACCATGGGGTCCCTAGTGTCAGCCTCTCCAAGTACATCCCTATTCCGATGGTTGTTGTTTGTTGAATGTTGAGCACGCCGTGCCTAGAGCACCAACATAGTGGACGACGGTGAGGTCTAGGAATGGAACGACCCGGAGTTGGCGAAGACACAGCAGTAGATGCCCACGCTGAGGAGAGTATGACGGTTGACTGGTTTGGCTACGGTGTGAGGGTACCGTCACCGGAGAATAACATGAGGTGCGGGTGGGTAGAGGGATGCCATGCTAGCGGAGGGAGTAGGGTGGGCTGGTGAAGCCTGCGCAACATCACAGCCGGCCACAAGAGGAGGTAGCAGGCAGTCCCGCCGGTGCTGGTTTAGGCGGCTAGAGTAGGAAGATCAGAGATTGAAGAAGCACCTCAGCCATTGGATGGACATCCAACAATCATTGCTGCTAGAATCGTGTGCTTACTGACAAAGCCTTGCGTAAACAAGTCAGCCTCGAAATATGTGGCGTGTACAACCCATTTACTATTATTTTTATATTTTACTACCCATTTGCTAATTCATATGGAATTTATTGCAACCCATTTTCCATTTTTAGAACTGCTGCCCATTTTCTAGTCAGTGCCAGGGTTAAAATTTTGAACTAAAAATTATGCGGATTTTATGCGAAAATGTAAAAATCGCATAGTTTTGCTGGGGAACAAAATATTCTTAATTCAAAAATTAGTAGCCATACAAAAACAAATTTAAAAATAAAGTAGTACTATGTCATGTTAAAATCCAATGAAATATAAAATATCAGTGAAGAACAAAAACAAAAAAACAAAACTAATTGCCCATTTGCTATATTATTTTGGAATTTGCAACCCCTTTCAAATTACTTTTAAGATATACTGCTCATACTCTTTGGCCAGGCTGGAATGCATCCCTCCTCATCTTGAAAGATTTGCAGCCCAGTAAGTCAGAGAAAACAAATAGGCCTAGCTTGAGTATTCTTCAAAAAGAAATAGTGGGCTACCTATTTTCCCAAAGAAAAAACTACTAGGCTGGTCATGTTGTTAGACGGGCCACAGAGACCGCACAGCCCAGATTATAGCCTGCGGCTCTAAACAAATCCTCAAAAAAAAGTTGTGCAATTCTGTCGTTAATTGACTATACGTTGGCAATGATCTGGGTCCCAGATATCAGTAGGGTGGACTAGAGTAAAAAATGAGGGGTGCATCTGAGTAGTAAAAGAGGCGCTTGCTTGTATTCGGGAGTGGACCTCGTGGATCCGTACTGTCATACTGACAACTATAATCCTCTCCTGATTCACTATGTTGACAGGGCCAGACAGTGGCGCTGCGGCGAGCGCACCAAGGTGGAGGACGACGGCGAGGCCTCGGACGGGAATGAACAGGAGCCAGGGAACATGCAGTAATATGGCCGTAGGCGGAGGGGAGTATGAGGGTTCACCGGTTCTAGTGCGGGGTAGGATGCTGTCATCGGAGAAGAATAGGATGTCGGGGGGAGTAAAGGCATGGCCTGGCAAGCATTTCAGGGTATGACAAGGCGGCGATGCATTCACGGCAGCGCAACCAGCCGTAGAAGGCGGGAACAGGCGCTCCCGCCGGCGCAGATTTGGTTTTGGCGGCTGGACCGGTCAGACCCAAAAACTCATTATGCTAGATTATAAGAATTAGTTTTATATGGCTAAAACTTATTGTAAAATGTTGCGGAGCACCTTTTTGCTCTTGAGGTTTTTTTAGACAATTTTCTTCTTGAGGTGTGAAGTCGAGTACATTCAGAAGCCCTGGGATAAAGTGGTGTCGCCAATGTGTTGGGCTGGGTTGGGCATAAAATAATAATGGACCAGAACAATTTATGACGTTTACTACGATTTGCATGGGTTCGCTGGTTGCAGGAAAAAAGATTGGTCGCTATCTTTGCCTAAGAATAATATCGACTGAATGTAACGACACTCTCATAAGAAATAATACCATCTTGTTAAAATTTGACTTTTCAAATCGTAAATTTAAAGAACTGGTGCATGAGCATTTAGCTTTATTTATTTATTTATTTACTGATTTATGTTTAGGGGACCATGAGCATGTACCTGGAATGGATTCATGTGAGAGCCTCCCTTCTAGTTAATTATGGGCTCCTCTATTGGGCCTTCATCAGTGGGCTGCATGTTATCGACAAGTAGAAAATGTGTTCCGTACCAAAAATAGTATGCGCTATGTACGGGGCACTAAAGGATCAGACCATGCAACGACTTCCAAAACATTGTGTTTGTCGTTCTAACAATACATTTATTCAACCAACAGATGAAATATACTACTAATTATACATTGAAAACAGCAGCAACAACAACCAGGGATGGGGGTGCAACAGAAGTAGTAAGCAGGCCAGAAGAGTAAAGACACAGCTCTCTTCCAAACCAAACATTAGCCATCATTACAAAAGGGATACCAAAAAAGAACAAGTGTACGCATCAAACTAAATAAAGATCCTGCTACACCAAGTGTACGCATCTAACTAACTGGCTCAGTTAGACGTTACTACTTATTAAGCTGTGGAGATTGGCTAACGGCTTGAACCAGATGGGTGCCTGTCGGGGGAAACTCCAGCCAGCAGGTCGAAGTCTGATACTTGCGACCCGCTCTCCTACTTTGGGTTGCAGAGCGTGGTAGCACATATCAGGGTATGGTGCATGGAGAGACGCATGGTACGTTGTGTACACACAGTTTTGCATGATGAACGAAACCACGCTGCCATCATGATCCTTGCCGTCGGTTATCTCCTCGTTAACCAGATAATTCTGTCTAAAAAACAGAGAGTGTGTACCAAGGCTACTTACCAGCCTCCAGTCAAAAATTCTTGAAGGCCCAGAGAAGCTAGGATCCTGCTCAAAGACCTTGCATTGACTGTGATTGTATTCCGCGAAACAACATGTCCGATATGTGCGAACAATCATCAATCATTCATCATCGTCTGATTGACCCAGGAACCACCTGCAACTGCCATGCTAATTTTCTTTGAAAGGTTCTAGGATTAGGAAGGGTAGGGACACCAGGCGGCCTACAACATCATATCAAGTTGGAGTCAAATAAAAAAGGGCTCATACTGTAGTCAATCTTAAGAACAACATGTTATGAGCAAGAATATTTCTTAAGTAAATGTTGACAATAATATAAGCAAGCCATCATGATATCATACGAAAGTACCATACTGCTATAATAGTCATTTCTAGCGATGACTGGAGTAGGCCAGCAATACGTCCAACCATAGAAGGAGTCCACGGCGTAAATGAAGCCCTTGTGTTCAATGGCATCAGAGAACCATGGAGGATGTATGATCCTGTGATGGACGTGCAGTTTTATCCACTTACCGCAGTGACCTGTCAGATAGGCGAGACCATGGTTAAAGAATGCAATTAGCCTAAAGTCCTTACAATTTGCAGATCTTGTGGGCACTTGGCAGATTACAACCTGGAGCAAATCAAACTTGGTATCATGTTGGCTACTGTAAGATTCCGAGTATTCTGGGTCGTGGTGCCAAAGCAGTGCAGTGTTAATCGAAGGAAGGGGGATCAATCGTTGGGTGTAGACCTCCACGAGCATCCAACTACCGCAACTATCAACAAGCACAATCCAGGACGTGTTCATGCCGACCCCTGTACATACCGTTAATGTAGTTGAGGGTGATAAGGATCGGATCGCAGTCGAGGGGGTTGATGCTTGCCACCCTACGATCATTATGCTGTGTGACACGTCATTTCTAAAGATCAGGAAGCATCAACAAGCAGGGTGCTGGCTTAAAAAGCTCTGGCCTCAAGGCTTTGAGGAAACGGTACAGCCTCGACGAGCACGCAGCGAGCGGCATGGTACTAAGATTGTCCACACGCGAAACAATGAGCTTGATTACCTCTGTGGGGAGCGAATTCCAGCCACTCTTTCGGTGGACGCTGCTCGGTTCTGCCATTGTTAGTGCTTGGGTTTCGGAAGAGGGGGGAGGCGCCTTAGCAGGGATGGAAGATTGGACGATTATGTGCGGGCGAGGATGGAGAAGCGAATATGTGCTGCGGGAAGTGGATAGGTGATGATGACAACATCACGCCGCTTGACTTATGGGGCACATCCCAGCAGCGTAGGGTCATATCGATGCCAGACAACTTGCTTCAGTGATCACAGTACTAGTACAATAAACTGCAGTACCTACTACTATGCCACAGTTTGCATATAGTGGAGTAGGACTGTGCTCTACTACTAGCACCGGAGGAGTAGTATATTCTAAAATAGTTACAAAATTCAATGCCCGAGTGTGGAATGACTACGAACCGCCATCGGTGCTAACTCTAATCCCCAGCAAACGTTCGCTGGGAGACATGGTAGTTGCAAACATCGGTGATGCAGTTACAGTACGTGTGTAAGGGTGGCGGTTTGTCAAATACTATGGCTTAAAAACAGGCCACTGTCGGATGGAAATCTGACGGTTATGTGGGATTTGCTAGGATTGGGCTCGTGGCGAACAATTGCCAGATATCATTACTAAAAAAGGTTTAAACACCCAGGGATATAACTTGCACCGGATGACCATTAACAAGGATACTAGCATAGTTATAAAATGGTCAAAGAACATGTCTATGTGGTGTTTGGCATTATATGCAAACTAGCAAGATGCCCGTGCATTGCACGGAACATCAAGATGCATTTTTTTTTACAAAACACCTATTGTGATTGACCCATGTAGGAGTAATCACATGTGTAAAAACTAATGCTATGTCGGAATTTCATCAGAAAAATTGTATCTCAAGAATTTCATCGAGAAAATGATATCTCAAGAAAGATGAGAGATAAGGTGAGGGGGAGTGGGGCGTGGTGGTGACTAGAGGTCGGACTGGGCGGAGGCATGGGGATGGACGGCGACAGCAGCGGCCACCATGCCAGATTGTTCCAGAGACTTCCTTTTTTAGTTGCTCAACAATCAGGTTGTGGGAGATAAGGATGAACGAGGCAAGGCCTTATTTGCAAATGTGGAGAGGGGTGTGGGTATCTTTTTGCAAAATTGCCATAGTTCCCTTCCTATCCGTCAGATATAGATCGGACGGCCTATATTGCAGAATGGAAGGCACACCATCATCGCCAACTCTATTTTTTATCTACGTAGTACTAGTAAGGACACTATCTACTGCTTCGTGTGATATTCCTGCGCTTGAGGGCTCGCCGATGAGCCTCGTGCATCACCTCACGGCACTGTCCATCAATCACTACTGGCCCGCGGCGGTGAACATCAAGTACGAGACGTGCTACCTGTTCGCCATGCCGGAGTCGCTGGAGGGTCACCGCCGCCCGCTAGTCGCGGAGGAGGACGACAACATCTACCTCTTGGGCGTGGGCACTGGCAAGGCCCGCTCAAGCTGCCGCCCCATCTTTGTAGTGTGCATCAAGGGAAACGCCGCTGACGCTAACACGAGGCCGATGTACGGGTGTGTGATCACTATTACTACCACTCCGAAGTATGAGGGCGCCCATGCCGCCTCCATCACGCTGACTAGGACTGTGCCGAGCTGCTCCGTTCGCGGCAATGTGGACATGGAAGTCGCCTGGTATGATTTTCACCCCAAGATGATGCACGGGGACTCCAAGGAGGTTCACCTCGTCATATGCATTACGAAGTAAATTGTTCATCATTAGTCTACGCTCAATGTAATCCATTGTCTAACCATGTGGAGACTTCTTATTTATATAGTATAGAACCTTCCATGCATGATCTTGCTCTATTAGAGTATCGCGCTTGAATAAAAGTGTATCCATTTATGGTTTAGTCTAGAATCTTCCATGTATGCTTTTGCTCCATTAGATTTCTCGCTTGCTATTTATGAGATTAATTGAGAATTTTTACTACAGTAATGGTGAAATACTTATGATGGACCTTTTCTCACATCTCCTCTGCCCCCTTCCAAGTCATCCTGATTTACTCCCTCTGTCTAGGTGTATAAGAGTAAGTACAATAGTGGGCTTATAGCCTGCTTACATGGCGATTTTGCCTATGTGGAGAAGAGAGACATGAAAAAGTAAGGGGAGTGGGCTCTCATGCAAGAGCCTGGCTATATGCGTGCTCAAAGACAGATGCAACGAATGTGAGGAAAGAGATAGAGAGAAGATTTGAAAAAGTACTAATCTTATAGCTAACCTTATTGTATGAGTGGCTATATGTGTTGGCTATAGATGATATGGCAACATCTTATAGCCAAAAGTTGGCACCATCACCTTACGAAAACCAAATAATCCCAAAACACTTAGGCGCGGTGCATTAGCTCCCACCTCGTTTCTTGTTTCTTGACATATCAACCAATAAGAGATGTCGGGCGTGCATGTTTTCAATGACTCAAGACTACCAAACACGACATTAGTTCATTGCATGCAATGCTATTAATTAGCAAATACACATTAAGTTCTCTCGTTTCCCCCTCCTTCTTGGTCACGGTGCACAACCTAAGATGACTTATTCACCTAGACGGAGGGAGTACATTCATGGTGGTCTAGAAATAAACAAAATTGATACTCAAAAACTAATTCTTAAAGATCATTTCTTGCAAAGCACAATAAGTGTTATTTCTTCACAAGTTTTGGATGCAGGTTGAACAGTTGAATGCTTTTGTTTGCAAAAGATACTTTTTCATCTATTTAGCCTACATTTACTATTCACCTGGATGTTGTGAGCTCTAGAGAAGAAATAATATTCGAAGAAACCTATCGATACTCGCTACACATGAGATGGCCCCCACATACTTTGTCAAAATAAACAACTCCTTGAAGAATGCATTTCACTATTCCATGCAATGCACGGGCACCTAACTATATATAGTACGACCATAAATTTAAATAACATTATATATAGTATGATAAATGCTCATGCATGTCACTGAAAATTATATAATTGAAAACAATGTTCAAATGCGAATCCAACGATATAGCTTTTGTTGACATGCACTAACATTTTGTCAGTTAAATCTTCAGCCAAATTACATGGGGAACTAATAAACCACGACAGAGGTGGTATTAGTGTAGAGGGCAACACTGCACGGGAGTCTCACCCCGCTCGTGGCATGGCAGTAAAGCCGTCATGTCACAAAACCCCACCACTCCCAGTAATAAGTGGCCTAGTAAAATAAACGGACAAGCAACCATCACATCCCTCTGTCTTTTTTGCATTTCATCTCTCTGCATTTACTTTATCCAGTTCATCTCGTGCACTCGATCCTAGCTACTACTCCTAGTATCCCTAGCTACTACTCCTAGTATCCCTAGCTACTACTCGTAGGGCCAGTTCTTTTGGCGGCTTAAAATATAAGCCGTATCTTCCCTAGCTTTTCCCGTAAGGCTAGTCATAGTGGAGTGTAACATAAGGCACCTCACTCATTCATTTGGGCTTCTAAACTACTACATCTGTCCTGGTTTATTAGTCATCATTATAATTTGTGCTAAATTTTGACCAAAGATTTAACTGATAAAATGTTAGTGCACGTCAACAAAAGTTATATAATTTTTGGTGACATGCATAAACATTTCATTAGTTAAATTTATGGTCAAAATTTGACACAGATTACAATGGGGACCAATAAACCAGGATGGAGGTAGTAGTTATGGGATTACTAATCTAGAAGCCTAAAAGAACTAGCTCCTGGTATTCCTAGTAGTAGTACTCAAGTTGGAAGTCCAATTACATGACACAACTTGTTAGGCAAAAAAATTGATACAGGGTGTACGAAGCGGTTTGGGAATTTGCATGCACTCCCGACCAGTGAGATACTCCATACAAAGTACGATAGAGAAATAACCACAAAGAAGGAAGCTAAAATTAAACAATCAAATGAGCATTTTTGCATTTCTTTTGCATTGAATCGTTTCACAAGCTTGACTAGTGATGTTTTTCTACTTTAACAAAAACGACATCGTAATGTTAAAACGTGCATTTGCACATACATAAGTAATAGTAGTAGCACAGTCTGCAAGCATATATAGAGAGACGTGTAGGGCAATATATAGTTAAGTTTGTGCTATGTGCACGTACTTACAAAATGCGTACGGATACACAAGGTTTCTAAACTTTTCCTTTTACATACGTAATTAAGGACGCTAATAATTCTCGAACGTTTGAGATTTATCATTTGCATCCCAAAACTAATAAGACCGCCTTACGAAACCAAATTATTCCTAATAAAAGCCACTCCGCTCGCCGGAGCACTTGTGGCGCGCCACGAGTGCCCTGGTGCGCGGCCGTTTCCCAGCGCGCCAACAAAATGCCTCTTCCTCAGCCTCGCAACTTGTGGGTGCTGATTGGCGGCTTGCCGGCGGGCGAGCGCAATCTCACCGGTGTGCTGATTCGGCGCCAACAGGTACTCCTTCTTGCTGGAAGCGTGCACCCGGTCCACGTACCGCCAAGTGTAGATGAGGCGCTTGGGCCCGACTGCACTCTGGGCTTTGGCACGGGCGTCCTTCGTTACCCCCACGGCCCTAGCACGATCCTTGTGCCAAAGATCCAATTGCATGACTCCTCTCGGACGCGACATAGGCCTGCCAGGCAGCATGCCTCGTGGCGCGCTTCTCTTCCTCGGCCTTCTTCTCCGCCTCTATTTTGGCGCGCTCTACCAGAGGAAAAGCCTACCACAAGGCGACCTCCATTTCTTTCCAAAGCTCCTCAAGGATGGGGGGGCTCGGAGGGCGGTGTGACATTCTCCTTGTAGCGGGGAGATGACGCGTCCACCTCGATGCGTCACGGAGAGGAGTGGAACGCCAACGCGTCCACCTCGAGGCATCACGGAGAGGAGCGGAACACCGACGTGTCCTCCTCGACTAGTGGTGGCGAGGAATGAAATGGAGACGCGTGACCCTCCGCGCGGTGCAGCGAGGGGCGCCTAGGGCTTCGGAGGGGTGATTCCATGGTGATCGACGTGAGAGGGAGGGGGAGGAGATAGCGATGAACATGAGCGTTCTTCTGAATGTTGTGGGAGGCGCAGTGTTATAGCAAGCAATGGCACACCTACGTAAGATATGTTGCGTGATTAACGTAAAAGCTACGTGGGCATATTTGTTGGAGTAAATTATGGGGGAGGGAAGGGGTGGGAATATTACTGGTCACAACGGATTGGACGAGCGCGGGGGGAGGAGAGTCATGCATGCAGATTTTTTCCACACAGGGTGGAGTGGTGGGACTGCCGGAGGGAGAAAGAGAGTCAAGCAGGCAGATTGTTTTCACATAGGGAGAGGAAACGATTTGAAGATGAACGGGCTTCCTGCAGGTATGGGGAACGGTGCATAGTAAGTCATCTTACATGCAATAACCATTGCATGTCGGGCTAGGTATAGTCTCAAGTCATTAAAAACATACACGCCCCACACATGTTCAGATTTCAAGGTGCGCTAAATTATTGCATGCGATGATTAAGGCTGGCCATAGTGCTGGCATCTTAGCTGGTATCATGCACACGGGAATAGCAAACATGCTAATGTGGCAAAGAATTAAAGAAGAGGGGGGGTTAGAGTAACATAGGTAGATACTGTATCATGTTAAATACTATGCTACTTTGTGTCACGCATGGCACTATAAAGGTAGTCCCGTATCATACACTAGTATCATGCACATGATACTAGTATATGATACTTTCCACTATGAGTAGCCTAAAGGGAATATTGACTAATGCATGTAAAAATCTTTGTTTACTAGTGTTCATGCATGCATGCAATGCGATGATGCATTGGTAAACACATTTTTTTGTGAAGAACGAGAGCATTAATTGAGTACTTTTGCAGACTGCAAAAACTATTCCACCGCCTCTATCTTGGTAAGAGTAGGTGAAATTTTTGAATCGAGCCCTTTAAACTAGAAGGGAGGTACTAGTACTCTAATAGCTAACCTTGTTGTGATGACTAGATAGAACATGGCACGCACCTGGATGGCGGAATTAGTTTGCATTGTGCATATAAGTTTTGTCTGAAGTCAATGTACATCTACTTTGACCAAACTTATAGAAAAATGTATCAAAATTCACAATGTCAAATCAATATTTTTATACTAATTGTGAAATGTAGTTTCATAATATATATATATATATGTGGTATTGTAGATATTGATATTTTTAGTATAAATTTGTTCAAACTTTGCAAACTTTGGCTTGACAGAAATCCTACGCAGAGTAAAGGCGCAACCACGCGACGGAGGCGAAGGTCGTGGGAGGCGCGACGGTTGATGGAATTAAGTGAAGCTACATGCACGCGTCGGCATGGCATGCGAACACACAGAAGCTATACCGTCAGGCCTACGATATGGGTCTAGTAGACATGACATCCAGTGGGGCCCGCATAGTACTTGAGAACTCTTTGGGGGCATGCAGCCGTTTATCCACCGGGCAAGCCACCACCCCACGCTGTTCATGCACCCTACTCGTCCCCGTCTTCTACCTTACAATAGTTCGCTCCCAGTCGTCCTGTCCTTTCAGATTACACCAGTTCCACTTCTCCTAACCTGCCTCCAAAATCCATGGCCTCCCAAATCTCCATGATCGGTGGTGAGTACAAGGTTAGAACCAACACCGGCGATGAGTTCATGGTCATCTACACCCGTAGATCCGCGACGGTGGAAGCATGCCTTGGTCACTTCCTATACACGTTCAAATATTCAAAGGATGAGTGGGTCGATGGGCTAGATGTTGAGTACACCACAGTCCTGGAAAGGGAGAAGCTTCTAAAGGACGCAGAGAAGAAGAAGCCCATCGTGATCCAGGTTTGCATACATAACGTGTGCTTGGTCTACCACATATGCCATGCCGACGTTAAGTGCCAGGATTTTGAGTTCTTCCTCAAGGACAAAAGAGTGAAATTTGTTACTGTAGACTTTATGAATGACAGGAGAGTCCTGGGTCGGATAGGCCTTGTTGTAGGCCAACACTTCGATCTCCAGAAGGAAAGCCAGGTGTCCTCCTCCCAGCCTTCAATGCTGCCCCTGGTAGCAGCCATGATTGATCCTTCGTACGCTCAACTGAAGAAACCTCACCCGGAGTTTCATCATGCATGGGAGTCGAAGACAATAGATGAAGATCACGTCGTGTACACAGCAACGGATGCCTACCTTTGTTTAAATATCTATAAGGGTTGGATGAACAAGCAGATCCCAATGTCCGGTTCAAGCAAAGAAGTGTCAGCGGAGAGGAAGAGGAAGAGGGACGAGGACGAAGTCGAGGACGTGGACTCGGACTTCGAGTAAGGTGGCAGTGTCGTTGCTCATGCTGCTTCTACTGCAGTCTCAAGTGGACAAGTTGCTTAGTTTTATTTCAGGGGTGTGTTGTGCTGAGCCCCCAGCAGAACTATGTTTATGTTCTTTCTCGTTATTTCAGCTATTTAGTACGTACAGTAGTACTAGTATGTCTTACTACTGTTCTTCTTGTAGTTGGTACTACTACTTGTATCTTCGCATTCCTATTATACTTAATACATACTAGTAGTATAATTTCAGTTAGCCGATTTGTGAAAGAAGTTTGACAGAGCAAAGGAAGAAGATGGCAGATAAGCTACCCAAGTATCTATATTAGGGTGGCAGGGTGCCCATGATCTATCTTATGAGTGTTGGGTGTGGAATGCAGTTCGCCGGAAAAAATGGATCGTGCCGAGGGTTAAATGGATGGCGGGGTGGGGGAGCATGGCGGTGGCAGGCGGTTCAGGGGAGAGCGGGCGGCAGCGGTAGGCGGTTAGGCCTGTGGCGGGCTGGAGGCTCGATGCATGAGAGAGAAGATGAACAGCGCATCAATTTCGGAGGTTGAAGAAGCCCTTCTGGCCGTCCATGTTGCATCCAACGGCTCACAAGAGTCCACTCACCCAAATTGTTCCTTCAGATTGCAGGATCCATGTGGCATTCAAGGTCTCGAAGGAGATTCCATGTCCACACCCGGTTTGCGGGCTCGAGGCGGGCGCGACCAGCTTTCGCCGCGACAGCCACCATGTGCGCCTCCTCCATGCGGGAGGAGACGACAATGACACGCTAGCTCCTCCTCGCTGGCGTGCTAGAGAACGTGCTCATCCTCCTCTTCGTATGCTGTGGGCATAGACGCGGCTCCACCTGCTGGCATTCTTGGTAGCGTGGAGGCATCGCGAGGAGGGCCTGCGGACGACGTGAGTGGGCGGAGCCTTCGGCTTCATGGCACACGGATCGGGGGGACACGACGGTGATGGGCGAGAAATGGTCGGTCGGAGCAGGCGGGCGCCGGCATGCGCAACGGCGGTTGCGGCATATTGATGAGTGCGTGTATGGGAGCTTAGTTTAGTTTTACATATGGTTGGTCAAACTTAAAAGAACACCGTGCTAGTACACGTAAACATTAGACTAAGGCAGTGTTTATACTACCACATTAGTTAGCACAACATCAACATGGAATCCTGTGCAAGCGCATGCACCGTGGCCGTGTGGTCGACTGAACGGTGCGTCACCGTGTCACGCTCGAAGGACATCCACTGAACCTTTTTGTGCATGTGAAAACAATCCCCGAATATTACTCTAATTTTTTCCTGGAAAAGTTCTTCATGCTACAATATTTCCATATATTTGAATTTAACTTCAATTCGTGCTTATTTGTATTTGGACATTTTAGGTGCACCCTAGGCATTTTTTAATACTGATTATGTATGTCTGACTGAGAGAGAACACGTGTATGTGTCCATATGTCTGTTGTGGTGGAAGGGCAATGTGGAGACTGTGTGCGTGTGATAGAGACATGGAGAGGTGTGGATGTGCAAATGATCATGCATGAGTGAGATGTAGAGAGATGTCGATACGTTGTGTATACATGAGAGAATGGTCTTCTATTTGTACTTGTGTGTGTGCGAGAGAGAGAGAGAGAGAGAGATGATCATCCGTAACACAACAACCATCTCTCTCGATTCGTCCGTCCCTCACACGATCACATGTAACACATGCATCAACACACACATTTTGACACCCTCACCCGGCCCTACCCACCTCAAGGCCCGCACATCGCTCTCTATCTCGTACGCACAATCTCTTCGTGAAACCCTATTTAGCATGTAGCTTTCCGTCACATACACACACATTCTCTCCATAGGTTTGATTTCTCTC
>NC_041393.1:382195630-382248534 GCF_002162155.2 Triticum dicoccoides | reverse complement strand
CTTCCCCTCTCGTCCATGTTTTTCCATCTCTCTCATCAAACCCGTTCTCTCTTCTCCTTCCACATGTACAAAATCCGGATGCACACCCATCTCACATATATTACATGTTGATACGTCCATTTTACATCATGCTTTTATATCAATATTTATTGCATTATGGGCTATTATTTCACGTTATGTCACAATACTTATGGCTATTCTCTCTTATTTTACAAGGTTTACATGAAGAGGGAGAATGCTGGCAGATGGAATTCTGGGCTGCAAAAGGATCAAATATTGAAGGCCTATTCTGCGCAACTCAAAAAGTCCTGAAACTCCACGGAATATCTTAAAATAAATAAAGAAAAATCGTCGCCAAAGATGAAGGCCAGGGGGCCCACACCCTGCTCACGAGGGTGGGGGGCGTGCCCCCCTACCTCGTGGGCCCCCTGGTGGCTCTCTGACACCCATCTTCTCCTATATGAAGTCTTTCGATGAGAAAAAAATAAAAGGCAACCTTTCGGGACGAGACTCCGCCGCCACGAGGCGGAACCTTGGCAGAACCAATCTAGGGCTCCGGCAGAGCTGTTCTACCGGGGACACTTCCCTCCGGGAGTGGGAAATCATCACCATCATCATCACCAACGCTCCTCTCATCGGGAGAGGGCAATCTCCATCAACATCTTCACCAGAACCATCTCATATCGAAACCCTAGTTCATCTCTTGTATCCAATTCTTGTCTCAAAGTCCGGGATTGGTGCTAGTAGGTTGCTAGTAGTGTTGATTACTCCTTGTAGTTGATGCTAGTTGGTTTATTTGGTGGAAGATCATATGTTCAGATCCTTTATGCATATTATTACCCCTCTGATTATGAACATGAATATGCTTTGTGAGTAATTACATTTGTTCCTGGGGACAAGGGAGAAGTCTTGCTATTAGTAGTCATGTGAATTTGGTATTCGTTCGATATTTTGATAAGATGTATGTTGTCTAACCTCTAGTGGTGTTATGTGAAAATTGACTACATAACACTTCACCATTATTTGGGCCTAGAGGAAGGCATTGGGAAGTAATAAGTAGATGATGGGTTGCTAGAGTGACAGAAGCTTAAACCCTAGTTTATGCGTTGCTTCGTAAGGGGCTGATTTGGATCCATATGTTTCATGCTATGGTTAGGTTTACCTTAATACTTTTGTTGTAGTTTCGGATGCTTGCAATAGAGTTTAATCATAAGTGGGATGCTTGTTCAAGTAAGAACAGCACCCAAGCACCAGTCCACCCACATATCAAATTATCAAAGTACCGAACGCGAATCATATGAGCGTGATGAAAACTAGCTTGACGATATTCCCATGTGTCCTCGGGAGCGCTTTTCCTATTATAAGAGTTTGTCCAGGCTTGTCCTTTGCTACAAAAAGGATTAGGACACCTTGCTGCACTTTATTTACTTTTGTTACTTGTTGCTCGTTATAATTTATCCTATCACAAAACTATTTGTTACCACTTATTTCAGTACTTGCAGAGAATACCTTGCTGGAAACCGCTTATCATTTCCTTCTACTCCTCGTTGGGTTCGACACTCTTACTTATCGAAAGGACTATGATAGATCCCCTATGCTTGTGGGTCATCAAGACTCTTTGGTAGGTGGAATTTGGTAAGAAAAAATTTATTTAGTGTGCTGAAATTTTCTGTCACTTGTTAGTATGGAAAGTAATTGTCTGAGGGGCTTGTTTGGGGTATCTTCACCCCGTCCAATAGAGCAAAGAGTTGCTCCTCAACCTACTGAACCTACTGAACCTATTGAAAATGAAACTCCTTTTGAAATTCCTTCGGGTTTGATGGAAAAACTGCTAGCTAACACTTTTACAGGAGATGGAACAAAGCATCCTGATGAACATCTATGCTATGTGGATGAAGTTTGTGAACTATTTAAGCTTGCAGGTATACCCGATGATGTTGTTAAGAAGAAGGCCTTCCCTTTATCTTTGAAGGGAGACGCATTGACATGGTGTAGGCTATGTGATGATATGAGATCATGGAACTATAAAAGATTGAAATTGGAATTTCATCAAAAGTATTACCCTATGCATCTTGTTCATCGTGATCGCAATTATATATATAATTTTTGGCCTCGTGAAGGATAAAGCATCGCTCAAGCTTGGGGGAGGCTTAAATCAATGTTATATTCATGCCCCAATCATGAGCTCTCAACATAAGTAATTATGCAAAGTTTTTATGCTCGGCTTTCTGATAACAATCGCACCATGCTTGATACTTCTTGTGCTGGCTCTTTTATGATGAAGACTATTGAATTTAGATGGAATTTATTGGATAGAATTAAACGCAACTCTGAAGATTGGGACCTCGACGAAGGTAATGAGTCAGGTATGACACCTCAGTTTGATTGTGTTAAATCTTTTATGGATACCGATATTTTTCGTAAGTTTAGCACTAAATATGGACTTGACTCTGAGATAGTAGCTTCTTTCTGTGAATCTTTTGCTACTTATGTTCATCTCCCCAAGGAGAAGTGGTTTAAATATCATCCTCCCATAGAAGTAAAAGTAGCTGCACCTACTAAAATTGAAGAAAAGACTGTCACTTATAATGATCCTATTGTTCCCACTTCTTATGTTGAGAAACCACCTTTCCCCGTTAGAATGAAGGATCATGCTAAAGCTTCAACTGTTGTTCGTAAAAGCAATATTAGAACTTATACACCTCCTGAGCAAGTCAAAGTAGAACCTAATATTTCTATTGTTAAAGATCTCTTATCTGATAATATTGATGGGCATGTTATTCAATTCTCTGGTGAAACTGCTAGAATTGCTAAACCGTGTGCTAGAGATAAACATAGACCTGTGGTCGGCGTGCCTGTTATTTCTGTTAAAATAGGAGATCATTGTTATCATGGCTTATGTGATACGGGTGCTAGTGCTAGTGTTATACCTATTACCTTGTATGAATAAATTATGCATGATATTGCACCTACTGAGTTAGAAGATATTGATGTTACAATTAAACTTGCCAATAGAGATGCTATATCTGCAATAGGAATTGTTAGAGATGTTGAAGTCTTGTGTGGAAAAACCAAATATCCCGCTGATTTTCTTGTTCTTGGTTCTCCACAAGATAGCTTTTGTCCTATTATATTTGGTAGACCCTTCTTGAATACTGTTAATGCTAAGATAGACTGCGAAAAGAATGTTGTTACTATTGGCTTGGATGATATGGTTCATGATTTTAATTTCTCTAAATTTAGTAAACAACATCGTGAGGAAGAATTGCCTAGTAAAGATGAGATTATTGGTCTTGCTTCTATTGCCATA
Organism: Triticum dicoccoides; assembly: GCF_002162155.2. NCBI lineage: Eukaryota > Viridiplantae > Streptophyta > Magnoliopsida > Poales > Poaceae > Triticum > Triticum dicoccoides. Next base: position 382,245,224 of record NC_041393.1, on the reverse strand, counting down.
CCTCCTAGTGATCCTTTAGAACACTATTTGCTAGACCATGAAAATGATATGTTCATGAATGAAAGAAGGGAAATAGATGAAGTATTCTTTAAATAGGAACCTATTCTTCAACACAATTTGCCTGTTGAAATCCTACGGGATCCTCCTCCACCCAAGGGTGATCCCGTGTTTGAGCTTAAACCGTTGCCTGATAATCTTAAATATGCTTATCTTGATGAAAAGGAAATATATCCTGTCAATATCAGTGCTAACCTTTCAGACCATGAAGAAGAAAGATTAATGAAAACTCTAAAGAAGCACCATGACGCTATTGGATATACTTTGGATGATCTTAAGGGCATCAGTCCCACTCTATGTCAACATAAAATAAATTTGGAAGCGGATGACAAACCGGTTCGTGATCTGCAACGATGTTTGAATCCTAAAATGAAAGAAGTGGTAAGAAAAGAAATACTCAAGCTTCTGGAGGCAGGTATAATTTATCCCATTGCTGATAGTCAGTGGGTAAGTCCTGTCCATTGTGTGCCTAAGAAGGGAGGTATACTGTTGTCCCCAATGATAAAGATGAATTGATTCCGCAAAGAATTATCACAGGTTATAGGATGGTAATTGATTTCCGTGAATTAAATAAGGCTACTAAGAAAGATCATTACCCCTTACCTTTTATTGATCAAATGCTAGAAAGATTATGTAAACATACACACTATTGCTTTCTAGATGGTTATTCTGGTTTTTCTCAAATACCTGTGTCGGCTAAAGATCAATCAAAGACTACTTCTACATGCCCTTTTGGTACTTTTGCTTATAGACGTATGCCTTTCGGTTTATACAATGCACCAGCTACCTTTCAAAGATGCATGATGGCTATATTCTCTAACTTTTGCGAAAAGATTTGTGAGGTTTTCATGGACGACTTTTCCGTCTATGGTTCCTCTTTTGATGATTGCTTGAGCAATCTTGATCGAGTTTTGCAGAGATGTGAAGAAACTAATCTTGTCTTGAATTGGGAAAAGTGCCACTTTATGGTTAATGAAGGTATTGTCTTGGGGCACAAATTTTCTGAAAGAGGTATTGAAGTTGATAAAGCCAAGGTTGATGCTATTGAAAAGATGCCATGTCCCAAGGACATCAAAGGTATAAGAAGTTTCCTTGGTCACGCTGGATTTTATAGGAGGTTCATTAAGGACTTCTCAAAAATCTCTCAGCCTCTGACTAATTTATTACAAAAAGATGTACCATTTGTCTTTGATAATGATTGTGTAGAAGCATTTGAAATACTTAAGAAAGCATTAGTCTCTGCACCTGTTGTTCAGCCACCTGATTGGAATTTACCCTTTGAAATTGTGTGTGATGCTAGTGATTATGCTGTAGGTGCTGTTCTAGGACAAAGAGTTGATAAGAAACTAAATGTTATCCATTATGCTAGTAAGACTCTAGACAATGCTCAAAGAAATTATGCTACTATCGAAAAGGAACTTTTAGCAGTTGTATTCGCTTGTGATAAATTCAGACCCTATATTGTTGATTCTAAAGTATCTATTCACACTGATCATGCTGCTATTAAATTTCTTATGGAAAAGAAAGATCCAAAACCTAGACTCATTAGATGGGTTCTCTTGCTCCAAGAATTTGATTTGCATATTGTTGATAGAAAAGGAGCTGAGAACCCCGTTGTAGACAACTTATCTAGGTTAGAGAATGTTCTTGATGACCCACTACCTATCGATGATAGCTTTCCTGATGAACAATTAAATGTCATAAGCACTTGTCGTAGCACTCCATGGTATGTTGATTATGCTAATTATATTGTTGCTAAATTTATACCACCTAGCTTCACATACCAACAAAAGAAAAAGTTTTTCTATGACTTGTGACATTACTTTTGGGATGACCCACATGTTTATAAAGAAGGAGTAGATGGTGTTATTAGACGTTGTGTACCTGAGCATGAACAGGAACAGATCCTACGCAAGTGTCACTCCGAAGCTTATGGAGGACACCACGCTGGAGACAGAACTGCACATAAGGTATTGCAATCCGGTTTTTATTGGCCTACTCTCTTCAAGGATGCCCATAAGTTTGTTTTGTCTTGCGATGAATGTCAAAGAATTGGTAATATTAGTAGACGTCAAGAAATGCCTGTGAATTATTCACTTGTTATTGAACCATTTGATGTTTGGGGCTTTGATTACATGGGACCTTTTCCTGCCTCTAATGGATATACACATATTTTAGTTGTTGTTGATTACATTACTAAGTGGGTAGAAGCTATTCCAACTAGTAGTGCTGATCATAACACTTCTATTAAAATGCTTAAGGAAGTTATTTTTCCAAGGTTTGGAGTCCCTAGATTCTTAATGACTGATGGTGGTTCACACTTTATTCATGGTGCTTTCCGTAAAATGCTTGCTAAATATGATGTTAATCATATAATTGCATCTCCTTATCACCCGCAGTCTAGTGGTCAAGTAGAATTGAGCAATAGAGAGCTCAAATTAATTTTGCAAAAGACTGTCAATAGGTCTAGAAAGAATTGGTCCAAGAAACTGAATGACTCATTATGGGCCTATAGAACTGCATATAAGAATCCTATGGGTATGTCTCCGTATAAAATGGTTTATGGAAAAGCATGTCATTTACCTCTCGAACTAGAACATAAGGCATATTGGGCTATTAAAGAGCTCAACTATGATTTCAAACTTGCCGGTGAGAAGAGGTTATTTGATATTAGCTCACTTGATGAATGGAGAACCCAAGCTTATGAAAAAGCCAAGTTGTTTAAAGAAAAAGTTAAAAGATGGCATGACAAAAGGATACAAAAGCGTGAGTTCAATGTAGGTGATTATGTATTGCTATACAACTCTCGTTTAAGATTTTTTGCAGGAAAACTTCTCTCTAAATGGGAATGTCCCTACGTTATCGAGGAGGTCTGCCGTTCCGGTGCCATAAAAATCAACAACTTCGAAGGCACAAATCCGAAGGTGGTAAACGGTCAAAGGATCAAACAATATATCTCAGGTAATCCTATAAATGTTGAAATCAATATTATTGAAACCGTAACCCCGGTGGAATACATAAGGGACACTTTCCGGACCGTCCCAGACTCCGAAAAGGAATAGGTATGTGGTATGGTAAGTAAACCGACTCCAAAACAATTTTTAAGGCAATATTTCTCCGTTTTGGAATATTTAGAAAAATAGAAAAATAAGTAGCAGTCCGGGAAGGCCACGAGGCCTCCACGAGGGTGGATGGCGCGCCCTACCCCCTGGGCGCGCACCCCTACCTCGTGAGCACCTCGTGTGCCCTCCGGACTCCGTTTTCTTGCACGATACGTATTTTAGTCGGTAAAAATTCATTGTATATACTCCCGAAGGTTTTGACTTTTGTATCACACAAATATCCTCTGTTTTCTATTCGAGCTATTTCCGTTGCAGATTTAGAGCACCATGACTTCTCCCTCCTCCAACAACTAAGAAAAGGATGCTTGGCTATTGAAGATAGAGTTGAAAAGAGAGGAACCAGAAGAGATCAACAAGGATGAAAGGATCAAGAAGGCCATGGAGGTTCAAGCTCCGATGGTGAAAGAAGAAGACATCCCTCAACCTTTACCTAACCTTTTCACTCCAACAGAGATTGAAGCCTTCAAGATGATTGAGTTAGCCCGCATACAAAACAAGTATCTCACACAGGAGAATATTTTGTTGAAGGATCATATTGCTGGGCTCAAGGGCATTATCCGTAAATTGGAGGAGCTTTTACGCTCGATGTGCGATTATCCATCGTCATCATCACCACCTCCATCACCTCCGAGGACATAATCACATGGGTATGGGCACTCCCCTTGGCAACTGCCAAGCTTGGGGGAGGTACCCTGGTATCGTATCACCATCACAGCTCCTATCTTTACCGTTTTTCTTAGTTCGATCCTTTTAGTAGTATCTTGATTTAGTAGAATAAAGTCATGGCATGATCTAGTTTTGAGTTTTGCTTTATGATCCTTCTTTGTAATCGAGTCCGTGAGCTATATAATAAAGTTTAGTGTTGAGTCAAGGGCTTGATTATTTTGCCATGATCTTGGGTGAATAGAAGAAAAAGAATAAAAAGAATCAAAGAGTTAATATTGATCTTATTGAAAGTAATGACTTCACATAGAAAGAGTATGATGATTAAAAGTTGTTGGGAGTTAGCAAATATAGCTTGGGTCATCGTTGCAATTAATAGGAAGTAAGAAGGAAAGAGAGGTTTCACATATAGATATATTATCATTGACATCTTTTGTGATTGGGAGCACTCACTAAAATATGACATGCTAAAGAGTTGAGGTTGGACAAGGAAGACAACATAATGAGTTATGTTTTCTTACATCTGAGATAAAGTATGTTGTCATGGATCATCTACCGTGTTGAGCTTGCCTTTCCCCCTCATGCTAGCCAAATTCTCAGCACCAAGTAGGAATACTACTTGTGCTTCCAAATACCCTTAAACCAATTTTGCCATGAGAGTCCACCATATCTACCTATGGATTGAGTAAGATCCTTCAAGTAATTTGTCATCGGTGCAAGCAATAAAAATTGCTCTCTAAATATGCATGACTTATTAATGCAGAGAAATAAGCTTTGTACAAACTTGTTGTGGGCGTAATAAAAGCGACAGGCTGCATAATAAAGGTCCATATACAAGGGGCAATATAAAGTGACATTCTTTTGCATTAAGATTTTGTGCATCAACCCTAAACGCGCATGACAACCTCTGTTTCCCTCTACGAAGGGCCTATCTTTTATTATTATCCTCTACCTTATGCAAGAGTCACGGTGATCTTCACCTTTCCTTTTTCATTTTATCCTTTGGCAAGCTCAGCATGTTGGAAAGAACATGATATATATATATATATATATATATATATATAGATATATATATATATATATATATATCTAATTGGATGTAGGGGAGCATGAATTATTATTGTTGACATTACCCTTGAGGTAAAAGGTTGTGGGGCAAAATTATAAGCCCCTATCTTTCTCTGTGTCCGACTAAAACTCCGTAACCACAAGTATTGCGTGAGTGTTAGCAATTATGAAGGACTAAGTGATAGTTGAGTATGTGGACTTGCTTTTAAGCTCTGACATAGAGTCTTTCCGATGTTACGATAAATTGCAATTGCTTCAATGACTGAGGTTATAATTTGTTGGTGCTCAATAAGGTTTGTGATTCATACTTTTGCATTGTGAAAAGATCATCACTTGAACATAAGTAATCATATGACAAAATCTATATATGTTGCTATTATGAAATAATCATGATGCCTTCATGTCCGTATTTTATTTTTATCGACGCCTCTACCTCTAAACATGAGGACATATTTATTGTTATCGGCTTTTCGCTTGAGGACAAGCGAGGTCTAAGCTTGGGGGAGTTGATACGTCCATTTTGCATCATGCTTTTATATCAATATTTATTGCATCATGGGGTGTTATTTCACGTTATGTCACAATACTTATGGCTATTCTCTCTTATTTTACAAGGTTTACATGAAGAGGGAGAATGCCGGCAGCTGGAATTCTGGGCTAGAAAAGGAGCAAATGTTGAAGGCCTATTCTGCGCAACTCCAAAAGTCCTGAAACTCCACGGAATATCATAAAATAAATAAAGAAAAATCGTCGCCAAACATGAAGGCCAGGGGGCCCACACCCTGCTCACGAGGGTGGGGGCGCCCCCCTGGGCGCGCCCCCCTACCTCGTGGGCCCCCTGGTGGCTATCCGACGCCCATCTTCTCCTATATGAAGTCTTTGGATGAGAAAAAAATAAAAGGCAACCTTTCGGGACGAGACTCCGCCGCCACGAGGCGGAACCTTGGCGGAACCAATCTAGGGCTCCGGCAGAGCTGTTCTGCCGGGGGCACTTCCCTCCGAGAGGGGGAAATCATCACCATCGTCATCACCAACGCTCCTCTCATCGGGAGAGGGAAATCTCCATCAACATCTTCACCAGCACCATCTCATCTCCAAACCCTAGTTCATCTCTTGTATCCAATTCTTGTCTCAAAGTCCAGGATTGGTGCTAGTAGGTTGCTAGTAGTGTTGATTACTCCTTGTAGTTGATGCTAGTTGGTTTATTTGGTGGAAGATCATATGTTCAGATCCTTTATGCATATTATTACCCCTCTGATTATGAACATGAATATGCTTTGTGAGTAATTACGTTTGTTCCTGAGGAAAAGGGAGAAGTCTTGCTATTAGTAGTCATGTGAATTTGGTATTCGTTCGATATTTTGATAAGATGTATGTTGTCTAACCTCTAGTGGTGTTATGTGAACGTCGACTACATAACACTTCACCATTATTTGGGCCTAGAGGAAGGCATTGGGAAGTAATAAGTAGATGATGGGTTGCTAGAGTGACAGAAGCTTAAACCCTAGTTTATGCGTTGCTTCGTAAGGGGCTGATTTGGATCCATATGTTTCATGCTATGGTTAGGTTTACCTTAATACTTTTGTTGTAGTTGCAGGCTCTTGCAATAGAGGTTAATCATAAGTGGGATGCTTGTTCAAGTAAGAACAGCACCCAAGCACCGGTCCACCCACATATCAAATTATCAAAGTACCGAACGCGAATCATATGAGCGTGATGAAAACTAGCTTGACGATATTACCATGTGTCCTCGGGAGCGCTTTTCCTATTATAAGAGTTTGTCCAGGCTTGTCCTTTGCTACAAAAAGGATTGGGCCACCTTGCTGCACTTTATTTACTTTTGTTACTTGTTGCTCGTTACAATTTATCCTATCACAAAACTATCTGTTACCACTTATTTCAGTACTTGCAGAGAATACCTTGCTAAAAACCGCTTATCATTTCCTTCTGCTCCTATTTGGGTTCGACACTCTTACTTATCGAAAGGACTATGATAGATCCCCTATACTTGTGGGTCATCACATGTCTCCATATTTCTCACAGACCTAACTTCTCTCTCTCTCTCTCTATATATATATATATATACATAGGTTTGTCTCCTACTCTCTCGCTCACATACATACAATCTTTCCTGCCCTATTTGCTCCATCTTCGCAAGCTCTCTATACATCTTTCATTCACACATTGGGATGTGTTAAAAATGTTGCTTTATAATGTATCATGTAGAGTTATGGTTGGTTTTGTTGCATCCTACAAAGTAATGACTATGAAATGCATTTAGATTTTCATTTGACTGGGATTATGTGAGTTTGAGCATATTGTGAAGTACTATAGACCTCGTATACATCTTGGAATTCAACAATGATTCTAACTATTGAATTGTATAAACCATTACATTCGAAGTCAGTAGCCTAATATATTTATTTCACGATTACAACAAATGATTAATTCCACTACAAACTAAGAAAACAAATGTATACTCCCTCCGTTTTTATTTAAGTCTGTGTATTAGCATTGGTCAAACTCAAGTTTTGTAAACTCTCAGAAAGTTTATAACAAAAAATATTAACATATACAATAACAAATAAATACCATTAGATTCACTATTGAATGTACTTTCACATCATATATATTTGTTATGGTAAATGTTTATAATTTTCTATAAAATTGGTCAAACTTTAGGAAGTTTGACTTTGGTCAAACCTAATATGCAGAGTTAATAAAAACAGAGGGAGTACTAGTAGTTACTAGTACAACTCGCCAGTTGCTTAGCCCAATCACCCAACACGCCAAACAGGGAGTTCAGTGTTACAAAATTTTGAGGTCGGCGGAAAAATCTCACGTGAACCTGATTCGAGCAGTGCAAAGTTACCATCATACCCTTTGAAACAGGCCTATGGATGCTGTTGGGTAGGGGCTATTTTGGTAACTTTAGGTTCACCCTACGCAGCCAACCCACCCTGGCACCCAGAGTAGTACACCTGAATACTCCCCATTTTCTATCCCTATCACAAAATAGACTTCTCCATGGCACCGAAGCCTTCGTGCTCCTCCCCTTCTACATTGGCGCACTTGTCCACCGCAGCGCATCTTCCTCATCGAAGATGTCGTACACCACACTGGAGCCGGTCCACCGTCGTCGTCGTACACGAAGCCACTTCCCCGGCACCGTCTTCCATGGTCTCGGATCTGCTTCCCGAAAGCCGACGCCAAACATAGAAGCACCACCGTCATGGACAATGAACTGACTCTTGTTGCCGACCATGATGCATAGAGGCCGCCGCGATCATCGTACTCCTCCTTGATTGGTAATGTGTATATTGAATGTCTTAGCAGTACATGTGCAGTTCCAATTTTGTTCATACCTAGCCTTCAAATTTCCTGGTTGCTATTGTTCCCGTAAAAGTAATTGGTTATAGATTGCATTGTCCAACATAATATCACCTTGTAATTGTGCGTCGCTCCTGTATTGCACTGTGCTTGGGTAGGTTCTTCATCTGCAACCAGTAGTGTGGCAAATGATGGAAAGTTTTTTAGAACTAGCAAGATGCCCATGTGTTGCACAAAACATCAAGATGCATTTGTATGAGTAGTTTATCTTGTGGGAGAAAAGGATGAATGAGGGAAGGCCTTATCTGCAATGCGAAATTGCCATAGTTTCCTTCCTATCCGTCAGATATAAATCGGACGGCCTGTATTCCAGGATGGCAGGCACACCATCATCACCAACTCTGTTTTTATAAGAGTGCTGATAAATATAAATGTAAAATATAATATATAAGAGTAGAGAAGAGAGTAGAGATAGCAGGGATGTCGGGAAAGGATCGCGCACGAGGGGGGAAAGCGGTCGGGCGCTCTAGTTTTGGCATGCGGCGTCCGGCGCGCTTTATAAAATCCAACTCCCTCCCACCGCTCTGTGCCTCTCCACCGCTCTCTCCCCACTCTTTATCACCTCGCCACCGCTGCGCCGTCGGGAAACTTGGGGCTACTGCGGCGTCCGCGCGCGCCCCTCTGGCGGCTTCTCTGCCGAGATCCAGTTCCGCGACATGCGCCTCGGCCTTAGCACTTTCGACACCGCCCACGAGGCCATCCGCGCATATGACGAGGCGGTGTGGCACCTCCGACGGCCTTGTAGGGACATGAAATTCCCCAATGTGCCAACGCGGGAGCGGGCGCAGGAGCTCGCGCCTCCATCGTGGCTTATCACAGACGAGGATCATCGTGAACCGGAGGCAGGAGCACTGTCTCGGCATCGCCGAGATGGATGAGGAAGCCATGGCAATGTGGTGCCAATGCTTCCTGCGGGACATCATAAACGAGCGCGAGTTCTACATGTAAAGGAGGGTGGAGAGGGAGAAGAGGAGGGCGAAGCGATCCGCCTATCGCGAGGACAGGCGTGCGCAGAAGGTGGCCGCTCAATTCAACATCAAGCTAGGAGCAGCGTCACCCTGGAACTCTGACGACGATTGGTATCTTGACGCCTACATTTAGATGTCGGAGGAGGACATCACCGGGACGGAGTCGGACGACGAGGAGTAGTTGAACTATCTTTTTTATATCTATCTATGATATATCTATGCTAAGAACTATCTATGTATCTATCTATGCCAGTATTGACTCGGAGTCGAATGTGTATCAAGTTAGAGTAGAAAGGAGAAAAAATAGCGCGTTTGCTGGAGCGGCGCGCGCGCAATTTTTTGCAGCAGCCGCTGGAGCCAGCACTGCGCGGCCCGCAAAAACTGGCTATTACGACGTTGTAAACGCTTTTTTAATGCGCCGTGCATTGCGCTTCTGTTGGAGATGCTCTAACATGGTAGATGAGTGCTTTAGTGTTGACCAGAAGATGCGTGAGTATTACTACATTTTTCTTGCCATGTTGAGATTTTAAAACTATGAGTGAGAACATGCAGAGGAGCAATAAAGACCAAACATGAATATTGAGGACATCTTCAAGGAACGTGGCAAGTTAAAGAGGAGTTGCACCAAACCTATAAAACGAGCTTTGGTAAGTAACACCCTTCCAATTACTTTTGTTTAGCCTTGTGTTCCTCGATGTGTATATGTTGTAGTTTCTGTTTCTCTTAGCCTCATGTTCTTCTATGTGTAATAAGAAGAGTCTTAATCGTCCTAATGCTTCCGTTTTTAGATTGATGTAGGAAGTGGTTGTTCTCACCTTGGAGTCTGTTTTTATATTTCTCCTTTTGAATTCACTTCTCCAAGTCTTGTTTCTCTAGCTTCTACTAAATGGATCTGGGTTGCTCTGACTATTGATCTAAAAAAGAAGTAACTTCATGTCAGGATGCAGTTCCTACGAGGAGGGAAGTATGGTCAACCTCAAGGTCATGTTTCCAAAATGAGGCTGGATTACACACAACGTGCCTGTTCCCTAATGATGCTGGATTAGACACAAGGTGCAAATTCCCAGATGATGCTGGATTACACGCAAGCCAGGTGGAGTCGTCAATTGTTCGTGTCCTCGTGGCTCTAGTAAAGGCTGAAAGAAAGCGTGAAACAGCCCTTGAGAATGTAGCTGAGTTCATAAAGAAGTCAAAAGAGCAATCAGATGCTCTCTTCACCCAAGCCAAAGAAGAGATGGAAGAAGCCAGAAAGAAGCTAGCAGAGGTAGAGCAGGCCAGGTCTCCTACTATCTAAAATTGTTGTTAATACAAATTTTCCTTCATAATAGCTAGGTTCAAATGTTTATCCAGTCAGCATGCCTGTTGTGATGTCCGTGCATCTACTAATGTGGCACAAAATAATTTTTTCCGGGTCATGTAATAATAGCAGTTACTTTCCGAATAATAACAGACGAAGCATTGGACATGGTATAGTTCACACGCAAGCCCAACATTCCAAGTTCAACTTCCACATCAAACTCATGTTCATAGATATCTGCACATTCATAGATAATGTCCACAACCATGATTCACTTCCAAGCCAAAAAAATGTGAGGAGAGTTATAAATAAAGAAAAATCTCTAGTTCCTACTACCAGTGCGAGCACAACAAGTCAAGACCACACATAATTAATTATATCTTGGACATTTTTTGACTAAACATGAATAACTTCTGGAGGCAGGTATAAAATTTCTAATGCCGGCCACGGCTGGGGTCCATGATGTTTTGAGCCAAACCGGGCAACACGTTGGGTGTCTGCCGGCGACGCGGTGGTCGTAGCATTCGTGGGTTCTGAGCAGCGGCGGATCCCGTGGTATACTATACCTCGGTGTCGGTGGTGGCCGCAGACGTGTTTGCCACCTCCGCCAACATGTCGCGATTCCGCCAATGTTTGTGTCAGATGTCGCGGCCAACCACGGTGCACTAGACGCTGTGGTCCCCCGCGTGACAGCGCGCAGCAACTGGCCACTCCTCAGTGAGCAGGATTGGAGCGTCGAGTTGATGCACCAGGGGCTAGCTTGGAGCAGCGGCTTGCTAGTCCGCTTGCCCACCTGCTGCCTCACCCATGGTACTGATGGCCAGGGGCGGGGAGGGAGGTGGGGCAGTGAGTTGACTGGCTCGTCGGGGCACCCAGCCGGCCTTTATGCCGGAGAACTCGTCTTCCTGCTCACCGGATGCTATGGAGAGTGGAGAAAATGGTGCAGCGAGGATATGGGGAGCGGCGGTGTGGTGTGGTTCTTGCCAGGCATTTGGACTTGTTTAAATAACGGGCGGACGAGAGGAGCCAACCGGTGTTGTGTTCTAAAATGCCGGCCGGCTCGCGGAAGGATGTGTTGCTGGCACACGCGTGGATTCAATGGAGGCAAGCGGGGCAATCTGAAGCCAGTTGCATGCGGCGAGGAGGCGTGTTCAGCCTGGCCTGTAGTTAGTGGGGCCCTCTTGGCCGACGCGCCGGTTCTGTGCCTGCACCATGAGAGGACGTGTCCATGTCAGAGCAATAACTCCCTCCAGTCCTTTTTTGTTTGGGTATAAGAAAATCTCATTTTCCATTCACATTTTACAAGTAAAATTCATGGACAAACTTTGACCCAAAATACGATGGGGACTAGTAAACCAGGACGGAGGTAGTAGTTATGAATTCCATTTTCGCTCCATACCAATCATTCTAAAAACGAGTATAATGCGCCATTGAAAATCGGAACTCTTACCCCCACCAAAAAATGATATTTTAAACATGGCTACTCGAGTGGCGACTAGCGAGCCACCGCCTCCAGGTCATTCACCTGTGGTCCCGACCATCAACTCCTACAGATCAAATTATCACGCGAGCTGACTATTCCTACAAAGGTGCGCTCCACCACGTACCCGGTACAGCTAATACATATTCACCGATTTGATAGAAAAGAGTCTAGTTTTGAAATACGTATGTCACTAAAAATATGTTACGTTTCACTCAAAATATATTCCTTTGGCGTTTTTGATGAGATAAGGGAGGAATGTGGTTGGTTTCAAGATTCGAGAAGTGGTATATTGTTGCAAAAAGCCCATGTGTGTGTGGTGTGTGTGTGAGAAGAGGGAGGGAAGAGGAGGAGGGAGTGCGTGTGTGACAAAGACACAAAGAGTGTGTGTGCGAGAGATATCACCATAAAATGAAGCGATAGTGTGTGTGTGTGCACGATCGAGAGGGCGTGTCTCAATTAGGGACGAAAAATCTACATAGATACAAGGAGCGCAAGAGAGACATGTACAAAATAGTGGAAGCAAGAGTGTGCGAATGTATAAACCTATCTGGAGGCTAGTTGATCAATGTTTGTGAAAGAAATATGAGTCGGGGTGCGAAAGCGAGAGTTTTGTGTGAGAGAGAGAGACGGTAGTTGTCGGTGCACTAGAATAAGGGTACCCTAGTATCCCGGACTTGTGCACGGGCAGTTGCAGCGCCCCGCGGCAAGGCTTGCCGGGCGACCGCCAAGGTCCTCCGTGGTTCCTTTGGAGCCATTCAAGAACAAAGTATTCAAGCCAAGGAGACAAGGCCCCGGCAAGAGGAGCTTGCCGGGAAGGACAACCAAGGCATCCTAAGGAACTTGTCGCGACGCGCCACGCGTCCCGGCAAGGCAACAAGGCCCCGGCAAGAGGAGCTTGCCGGGAAGACCGACCAGGGCATCTCGAGGCCTGGTGGGCGACAAGCTTCCAGGCGCGACAAGACGACGGCCGCGGCAAGGCGCTTGCCGCGGCAGGTGGCCACTCTGTACCCACGCTCCAGCACATCCACCAACGTGTCGCTCTGGGGGCCTTTCCAGGCGCGCATGGCGGGAGGCTGTGCAGCCAGTGGTGCGCGTTGGCATGCGAAGCTGACAAGACTGCCAACGTGGCGAGCGGTGGCGCCCCTAACGGTCCTTTTTCTGCACTTTTTGGGCGACACAAACGGGCATTTAATGCCTTTGTCCCCTGCCGTCAGGGTTAGGTAGGATACACTGTACAAGTAACTGTACCAACCACCTCTCTTTTTACATTTGTACCCTTGTCTACGTTGCCACCTGTCGGTGACCCCTTTAGCGTATAAAAGGAGGCCCACGCGCAACGTAGAGGGGGTTCGGCTCATTCGGAAGCCAGAAAAACACTTAGCTCACCCTCGAGCAAAAACAGAATAGAATTAGACAAGCAGCAGTAGGAGTATTATCTCTCCGGAGAGCTCCGAAGCTAGGTAAACGGCTCGTGTTCTTCGCCTCGATCTGCTCTTCGTGCGACCTCCGCCCCCCGCCGAACCGAAAGGGGCCACGGTCCGCCGGCCCCATAGGTGTTCGTGGATCAGTTTCCCCGACATCTTTGGCGCGCCAGGTAGGGGGCGTCGAGATTGTGTGAACCCAATCCGGCGTTCACACGAGCTAGATCTTCATTTTCTTCATCGACATGCCACCGAAGAAGAAGACTTCGGCGGCAGCTGCTCCGTCCACGTCACTTCCACTACCACCGGAGCAAACGGGTGGTGGAGTAGGCGCCGGCGGAAGAACGGACATTGACGAGGAAGCTCACGATGCTGCCAGGTCCAAGGACAAGGCCGCGCAGACCTCAGCGTCCGTGCATGTACCGTGCCCATCTCAGGAGGCGCAGGACCGACAGCGTCATGGTACTCACAGTACCATACATTTGTTGGGCCAAGATCGAGCTGGTGGATCTCGGGGTGCTCAAGACCAACATGCACGCCAACGTGCTGGCACGAGCGAGACACGGTCGCCTGGACGAGATACTGCTCCTTCTAACATAGTTAGAAGTCCGAGAACATCCCGCTCCTTGCACCGTTCGCCACTGCCGCCCACCACTCCAGCAGAAGCTTTCGCACGAGCTCAACTGCTCCTGGATTACCCTCCAACGGCGGACAAGACCGATCAATGGAGGGCCACCATTCAGAGTCTCATCGGCTTCGCCAACGGCGACACTCCACGACAGCCGAGCACGTCGCTACCGCGGCAGGGTTGCCAGGCGCGAGCCGATGGCGACAAGACCGGTGAGGGTGCAACCACCATGCACTCTCCACCCCGAAGGCCAAGATCGCCGACTCGCCGGATCCACCTCGACAGTGACTCCACCGCATCATCGGATCCACGAGCTCGTCGAGATCAACGCCAAGTTCTTCGTGATCGACAGCAAGAAGACGCTCGTACTCGCATCGAGCACCGAAGAGAAGTGTGACGTCAATCTGACCAGCGCGCTGGGCCTTCTGTTGACATGCATGCGCTAGGGGAACCAGGCAACTTGCCGTACGCGGTAGGTTGCCCTGCGTTCACTCGTGAGCTGCGGCAAGTCCAGTGGCCCAGCACGAAGAACTTCAAGCCAGATGTACCGAAGAAGTATGACGGCAAGATGCATCCGTCGGAGTTCCTCAGCATCTACACCATTGCGGTGCAGGCTGCCGGGGGACGGGACGACAAGATCCTTGCCAACTACTTCCTGTTGGTGCTCAAGCCCAACGTCAGATCCTGGCTCATGCACTTGCCGGACAACTCCATATCCTCTTGGGCCGATCTATGCCATCAGTTTGTCGGCGCCTTCACAGGCGGCCACAAGCCTCATGGCCAAGAGAGTGACCTTCACCTGCTCGCCCAGAAGGAAGGAGAGCCCCTGCGCAAGTACATTCAGAGATTCAGCAGCGTACAGCACAACATCCCAGACGTCCACCCTACCGCGGTGATCAGCATGTTCCATCAGAACGTGCGAAACCGCAGGATGCGGGAGGAGATGGCGATGTGCAAGATCAGAGACGTCAGTGAGCTATATGCCCTGGCCGACAAATGTGCGCGTGCTGAGGAAGGGAGGAGACTCCCCGAAGAGAACATAGGAGCAGGAGGATTT
This sequence comes from Triticum dicoccoides, assembly GCF_002162155.2. Taxonomy (NCBI): domain Eukaryota; kingdom Viridiplantae; phylum Streptophyta; class Magnoliopsida; order Poales; family Poaceae; genus Triticum; species Triticum dicoccoides. The sequence goes on along the minus strand of NC_041393.1, from coordinate 382,230,070 downwards.
GACAGTGATGATGCTGCCCTGGCAAAGAAAAACCGGCGGCGGAATAACAGGAAAAAGAAAGGCAAAGAGGTGCTAGCCGTTGAGCAGTCCGGCAAAGAAGTCAAAGCTGGTAACTCCGGCAAGGAGGTTGCCGCAGCCGTCGCAGTTGCCGACCAGTAGGACGGCACCAACAAGCAGTACTGCAAGATCCACCGCACTAAGGGCCATGACCTCCAGAGCTGTAAGAAAGTCGAGCAGCTTGTTGAGCAACAGAAAGCTGAATACGAGCGGCGCGACAAGGAGAAAGCCCAGGAAGGTGCTGGAGGATCCGGCAAGAAACGTCCCGGCCGAGGAGGGCGCCGCGGCAAGGCCAAGCAGCGGCAAGGAGACAGACCTCCTCGCGGCCGCGACAAGGATGAAGATGATGACGACGATGAAGACATGGATGATGAGGAGACTGATGAGCAGGAGTTCCAGAAAGCCACAGAGGTCCTGTGCGTTGACGGTGGTGCTTCTCTGCATACTTCGCACCGTCAGCTCAAGCAGTGGGTGCGGGAAGTTAATGCAGCAGAACCACCCGTCGAGTCATGCAAGCCTCTGAAATGGTCCAGCACGCCTATCATCTTTGATATTGAGGACCACCCTGATCGCGTAACTGCGGTCGGGTGCTTGCCGATGTTGGTCTCACCAACTATCCGCAACCTCAAGGTCACTAAGATGTTAGTTGACGGCGGGGCCGGCTTGAGCCTGATCTCCTCCGCGGTGATCCAGAAACTCCAGATCCCTGACAGCGAGCTCGAAGAAACCGGTACGTTCCAAGGAATCAATCCGGGAAGGAGCAAGCCAAAGGGAAAGATCACGTTGCCGGTAACATTTGGCAGCGAGTTGAACTTCAGGACTGAGAGGGTTACTTTTGACGTTGCTGACTTTCCATTGCCTTACAATGGGATACTCGGTCGTCCAGCACTCGCCAAATTCATGGCAGCCTCTCACTATGCCTACAACATGCTGAAGATGCCAGGCCCGATAAGTGTCATCTCTGTCCCTGGCGACAAGAAGGATGCTCTTATCTGCGCCGACAAGATCTACCAGGAAGCAGCAGCCGCAGCAAATCGCAAGTCACTTGCCGCTGAAGCTCCCGGGGCGAAGAAGAAGACCAAGTCCGGCAAGAGCTCTGATGCCCACTCCGGCAAGCGCACCTCTTCGGAGTGCTGCGCTACCGTCGAGGACGCACCATCGAGCTCCACCGGCAAGTGTAGGAAGGCAATGGCAGCTCCGCCAGAGACCAAGAAGGTGTCCGCCAAGGAGGACGGCACTGGTGGTACCTTCACCATCAGCGCCACTCTCGACCCCAAATAGGAAAGCGCGCTCGTTGCTTTCCTGCGGGCGAACGTCGACGTGTTTGCATGGCAACCGTCCGACATCCCCGGTGTTCCCAGGAAAGTAATTGAGCACCACCTTGCCGTCTGTCCTCATGCGCGGCCCGTCAAGCAGAAAGTCAGGAAATAGGCAGTGGAGTGCCAAGAATTTATTGCAGAAGAAATCAAGAAGTTGGAAGCAGCAGGCTTTGTTAGAGGAGTGCTCCATCCTACGTGGTTGGCCAATCCTGTAGTCGTGCGCAAGGCAAACGGGAAATGGAGGCTTTGTATCGACTTTACCGATGTTAATAAAGCTTGTCCCGAAGACCCATTTCCTTTGCCGCGCATCGACCAGATTGTTGACTCCACGGCCGGATGTGATTTGCTTTCATTTCTTGATGCATACTCAGGATACCATCGGATCTTCATGGCAGAAGAGGATGAGGAGAAGACCGCATTCATCACCCTGTGTGGCACGTACTGTTTCGTACGGATGCCTTTCAGTTTGAAGAATGCTGGTTCAACATTTGCAAGGGTAGTCCACCATGCTTTTGAGCCACAAATGCACAGAAATGTGGAGGCATACATGGATGACATAGTGGTCAAAAGCAAGGACAAAGCAACTCTGATTCAAGATTTGGACGAAACATTTGCAAATCTGCGCAAGATCAACCTCAAGCTCAACCCCGAGAAGTGCGTGTTTGGAGTCCCTTCCGGCAAGCTTCTCGGGTTCTTCGTGTCTCAGCGGGGAATTGAAGCCAATCCTGACAAGATCAAGGCCATTGAGAAGATCGAAGCACCAAAGCGCGTCAAGGATGTACGAAGGCTTGCTGGGTGCGTGGCTGCTCTCAGCAGGTTTATCTCTAGATCTGCTGAGCGCGCCCTGCCATTTTTCAAAATATTGAAAAAGGCAGGTCCAATGAAATGGACTCCGGAGGCGGAGGCTGCGCTGCAGGACTTGAAGAAATACCTGTCCTCCACTCCAACACTTGTCGCACCTAAGCCACAAGAGAAGTTCCTGCTGTATATAGCGGCAACCAATCAAGTGGTTAGTGCTGCGTTAGTGGCAGAGAGGGAGGCAGATGACGAGCCAGCAACCACGGCAGCTGCATCCAGCGACAAACAGGGGGCTTCGTCGGCAAGCTCTGGTCCCGACAAGGATGGATCTGCGCAGGAGCATGAGAAGATGCAGAAGAGAATGGTGCAGCGCCCAGTTTACTTTGTCAGCTCCCTTCTGCAGGGGGCTAGGTCAAGGTACTCTGGTGTGCAGAAATTGCTTTTCAGCCTCCTCATGGCCTCGAGAAAGCTGCGCCATTACTTCCAAGCACATGAGATCACAGTCGTCACTTGTTTTCCGCTGAAGAGGATACTGCAAAATCCCGAAGCAACAGGCAGGATTGTAGAGTGGGCACTGGAACTGTCAAGCTTTGGCCTCAAGTTTGAGAGCACTTCAACTATCCAAAGCAGAGCATTGGCAGAGTTCATAGCAGAGTGGACGCCAACACAAGATGAAGAGATTCCAGAAACGAGCATCCCCGTCAAGGAGGCAAGCAAAGAATGGCTGATGTACTTCGATGGTGCCTTCTCGCTGCAAGGCGCCGGTGCGGGCGTGCTACTTGTCGCACCCACCGGAGAGCACCTCAAGTACGTAGTCCAAATGCACTTTCCCAAGGAGAAAGCAACCAACAATACTGCAGAATATGAAGGATTGCTTGCCGGTCTCAGGATCGCAGCAGACCTTGGGATCAAGAAGCTCATTGTCAGGGGTGACTCACAGCTTGTCGTCCGCCAAGTGAACAAGAACTATCAGAGTCCGTTGATGGAAGCATATGTTGATGAAGTGAGAAAGCTAGAAGAGCACTTTGACGGCCTACAGATGGAGCATGTCCCGAGAGCTCAGAATGACATCGCTGATGGCCTGTCAAAGTGCGCCGCACTTAAGTTACCTGTGGAACCAGGGATCTTTGTGCTCAAGCTGACTCAACCGTCCGTAATGCCATCAACTGGACAGAACAAGAAGAGGAAGTTGATTTCTGGTGACTATTTTCCGGCAGAGCTCCCTGAAGCCGCCGCCAAGAAGGTCCCCAAGATCTACGCCAAGGATGCTGAGGAGCAGTCTGCTCCGGCAAGCCTTATGGTTTGTTCCGTCTTAGCAGACGCTCCCGACAAGCTTTGCTCCGGCAAGCTTGCCGGGAAACATCAAGCTCCGGCAGAGCCGCAGGTTCTCGCCGTAGAAGCGGATGCTCCCGCAGCAGCAGATGTGCCTTTAGTCCTTGTTGTCGAGCCACAAGCTCCAGCATGGGCACAGCAGATTGTCCATTTCCTTCAGACAGGAGAACTTCCCGAAGAGCAAGAAGAAGCGGAAAAAGTAGCCCGGCAGTCAAGTATGTACCAGTTTGTCGACAGCACACTGTACAGAAGGAGACTCAACGGTGTGAAATTGAAGTGTATTCACCGGGAAGACGGACAAAAGCTGTTGGCAGAGATACATGGAGGCATATGTGGTCACCACATTGGCGCAAGAGCACTTGCCGGCAAAGCGTTCCGGCAAGGTTTCTTTTGGCCGACAGCCCTCCAGGATGCAACTGCACAAGTAAGCAACTGTGAAGCGTGCCAGTTCCATTCCAAGCAGATACACCAGCCAGCTCAAGCTCTCCAGACGATCCCTTTATCCTGGCCATTTTCGGTCTGGGGGCTCGACATCCTCGGCCCCTTCCCCCGAGCTGTCGGGGGCTTTGAGTACTTGTATGTTGCAATCGACAAGTTCACAAAGTGGCCGGAAGTGGAAGCAGTGAGGAAGGTGACAGCACAGTCAGCAGTCAAGTTCTTCAGGTCGATTGTTTGCTGTTTCGGGATCCCTAACAGGATCATCATCGACAAAGGCACGCAATTCACGAGCCGCACCTTCATGTAGTACGTCCAAGATCTTGGCGCCAAGGTCTGCTTCGCTTATGTTGCTCATCCAAGAAGCAACGGTCAAGCAGAGAGGGCAAATGCTGAAGTGCTGCGCGGGCTCAAGACCAGGACTTTCGACAGGCTGCGCAAGTGCAGAAGGAACTGGGTCGAGGAGCTGCCAGTGGTTCTTTGGTCGATCAGGACGACGCCAAATCGAGCCATTGGCCAGACACCTTTCACTTTAGTCTATGGAGCAGAGGCAGTTCTCCCCACGGAACTCGTATACGGATCACCTCGAGTGCTCGCTTATGATGAGCTTGAGCAAGAGCAGCTGCGACAAGATGACGTGCTGCTCCTTGAGGAGGATCGTCTTCAGGCTGCTGTACGAGCTGCTCGATACTAGCAAGCTTTGCGCCGCTACCATAGCCGCAAAGTTAATGCCAGAAGCTTCGAGGAAGGCGACCTTGTTCTTCGGCGTGTTCAGTCTACCAAGAATTCCAACAAGTTGACGCCGAAGTGGGAAGGCCCTTACCGGGTGAAACGAGTCACCAGGCCTGGCGCTGTCCGCCTTGAGACCGAAGATGGCATTCCGGTGAGCAACTCCTGGAACGTTGAGCATCTTCGTAAATTTTACCCGTAGGGCGCGGTTGCTGGAACCCGTTCCGGCAACCACCTTTTGTACAAGTCTTGCCGATGTTGCATGTAATCCTTTGTACAAAGCCGGGCGCAGATCCCGTGCATAAGTAAAGCTCATGTGCTCCGCACATCTTGTCAATTTCATGCATTATATAATTTTTTGCATGCGTTATCTGACACTTTGTGCAGCACATACCTCCGGTAAGCAATAACGAGCCGAAAGGCTCCATATCTTTATTTTCTCTTCTTTCTTTTTCTCAACAAAGGAAAGGAAGGTTCCCTCGCACACAAGTTTGCCGGGGGGAAAGGAGAAGATTATGATGTGGACCAGGCATCGTTCTAGCAAATTTCGCCTTGCCGGGAAGCGAACGATAGAAAAGCTAAGTTGCCAAAGTTTGGGCAGTTAGTTTTATTTTTTTAAGTTATCTTCCTCGAACGACCGTGCTTTGTATGGAAACCTGTGCGCGGAGGAACCAACTCGTAGTTAGTTGCGCCCTTACTTTGTTTCGAGTCCGCTCAACAACTTAAGTGTGCTGCAACTAGTCGCGACAAGGTTTCTTGTCGGAAGCGGCACCGCCAGCAGGCTGCTGACGTCCCGCACTCAGCGCTCGCGGCTCGGGTGCCTGCGCCGACAAGTTCCCTAAAAGCGTAGGGTAAAAACATACAAAGGAAGGAATCTAGTAAAGGAAATAACATAGCAATCGATACCAGAAATAAAGTTATATTACAAGATAACTTGTTGCAGCTCTAACAGATTGATCTCGTAATGCGACCAGCAGCGACAAGGAGAAAGAAAAAACGGGCAGCCTAATCTACGCGATCGCCCTCAACCCTCTTGATCTCGCTCACCTTGTCCACAATGGGTGCGACAAGGGCCTTGAGCGCATCCAGATCGGCGTCCGGCGGCAAGGATTTGAGGACGTTGGTGAGGTTGAGGCCTGGGTTGCGGAAGGCCACCTTCACCAGCACCTTCTGAAGAACTCCCGCGCAAATCTTGCGCGACTCGTCGGCCAGCTGCTTTGGGATCCTCTCTCGGAGTCGCTGGAGGGCCGTCGCCACGCCTTTGAAGAACAGGCTGAGCTTGGCGCTGGGTTGGAGATGCTTGTCGGAGGGATACCCAAAGTCCTCCATCCCCAGTTGCGCCAGCTCCCCGTCGATGACTGCGGTGATATTCACCAGACCCTCGGTCCAGTGCTCCACAGTCTCTCTAAACGAATTTTGGGTAACGGCGATGCTCGCCAGCAGCGCCTCGTCGGCCTTGATCTTCTCCGACAAGGTCACCTCTCGCTCCCTGGCGGCGTCCAGCGTCTGAGTCAGCGTAGCCAGCTTCAACTTGAGATCCGCGTTGGAGTCCTTGGCAGCGCTGAGCTCCTTGATCCTCTCAGCGAGAAGACCCTGCAGCTCACCATGGGCGGCAGCATCCTTCTCGCGCTCACGCTTGAGCGCGACAAGCTCCTCGCCGCTCTTCTTGATATTGGCCTCCAGCTGCGCCACCTTCGCCTCCAGCTCTTTCTTGGCGGCCTCACCAGCTGCGGCAGCGTCCTTTGCTTCCTTGAGCGCCCCGCCAATTGCTTGCTCACGCTCGGCAAGCTCCTCTTCGTGGCTGTCAAGGTTGACCTTGCGCTGCGCCAACTCTCCCTCCTGCATAGATAGCCTCTCGGCAGCAAGCCGCTGCTGCTCTTCAACCTCAGCCTTCGCGAGGAGGAAGGCTTTCCTCTCCTCGGCGACTTGCTCCCGCTCCTCTGCCAAGCTCCGGAGAGTTTCCTGCCTAAGACCCCAGAGCTCCTCCGCGCGCTTCTCGATGTCGACTCCCGCCCTCGCGACGAGTGCTTCTCGGGACGCCAGCTTGGTTTGTCGGGCGCGGTAGAGCGACAGCAGCTTCCGCAGCAGCCGCTCCTCCTCAGACTCGCCGCTGCTGCTTGGCGCATCGACCAGCGCCAGCCCAGCGGAGGCGAGCACCTCCTCGTCAAAAGCTTCTCCTTCGACCGGCGCCCTGGAGCTTGACGCCCAGGGAAGCTTCATGAAGATACCGTCGCCGGCCTTCAAGTAGGCGCCGGGCTAGGGCTCTTCGGAGCCTGGCTCCGCGGCAGCGGCGGAGGGATCGGCGGTCGGTGCAGCGCCTGGCGCTCCTGCGGCCTCAGGGCCGTCAGTGCGATCGCCCGACCCCTCGCCAGCTTCTGCGGCGGCAGCCTTGGCGTCCTCTTCGCCGGCGGGCTCATCAGCACCGGCCTCTTCTTCAGTGGCGGCGGCAGCGTCGTTGTTGCCGCGCGTGCCTTCCTTGCCGGCGTCCTCGGTTTCCATTGGCTCCGCAGCAGATGGATCTGAAGAACGAAAAAGAAAAAGGAAGAAAAGTCAAGCAAAAATCCAAGAAAGGGAATTCGGAAGAAGAAGAACCCAAGGGAAGATTTCAAGCAAGAAGATTACCTGTACTAGGATCTGCGGTCGCGGTCTCAATCGCCGGAGGATCACTGGTACCATCCCTTGCCGGAGAACTGTCCCTTGCCGGGGAGTTCTCCCTTGCCGGAGAGCGCTCCCTTGCCGGGGACTCCTCCCTTGGCGGCGTAGTCGAAGCAGATCGCACTTCGGGAGCGGCTTCCGTGCCCTCCTGGTGAGGCTGTTCTGCTCCTACACAATCCAACAGTCAAGATATCAGCAAAGAAAAGAGCAATCATGAGCGCACGTCAGCGAGAAGTAAACCATGTACTTACGCTGGGGGCTGCTTTGGGGAGTAGCTGTCGGGTCCGTCAAGGTGGTCTCAGACACACCACCTGCTGACACGGCGGGGTCATCTTCAATGACAATCACCGAGGCCTTGGCTCTCTTCGCTGCTCTCTGGGCCAGCGTCCTGAAAAGGAATGGGTTCAGATCGAAGCAAGTCAAATACAAGACAAGATAGCAATAATTGAAGAACAACGAGGACAGCAAGGGGATCTTACTCTTCTTCTTCGTCGTCGGAGCTGAGCGCGGAAAGATCGAAGTCCGGCTCGCCTCCGGTGCGGCGAGTAGGCTCCCTCGCCCGCTTGGCAGGGGCGGTGGCGGTGGACCGGGAGGATCCCGCTCCAGTTGCTGCAGCAGCATGAGGCGCTCCCGCGGCAACATTGCTTGCCGCGGTAGAGTGTGTCACACGGCTTGGCGGCTGTTGGCTCGTTTGCCGCCCCGCTACGTCCCCGGCCCTGCGGAGACGCCTTCTTGGCGGGGCCGGGGGCTCCGCCTGCGGCAAGCTGTCTGAAGACTCGGGCTCTTCCTCGCCGGGCTCGCTCGGCTCAGCTTCAGGGCCGGCAAAATCTTCCTCGCCGGCAAACTCCACGCGCTCGGCAAGGCTTGCCGCCTCTGCTGCCTCCGCCTCCTCCACGGTGAACCCAAACTCTCCCGCGGCAGCTGCTACCGCAGCCTCTTCCGTCCTAGTGGCGATGCACTGCAGCTCCGCGTCGGTAGTGTCGCGGGTGAGGCTCTTCTGTTCATCGGTGCGGACCGGCACTTCTACCAAGTCGTCAAAGAACGCCCGCACGACGTCATCCGCAGGTTCTTGCCAAGTTGGGGCGATTCCGTGCGAATCGCACAACGGCATCATCGCACGGATGCGGTCAAGTGAAGATTTGTTGCATAGCGGAACGACATTCCGCGGCAACATAAAAGGGTGTTGAGGGTCGCGCTTGAACAGCTCCAGAAGCATCGCGTCCAATTCCAAGACCGTGAAATTGAAATTGAGGCCCGCGCGCAGCCTCATGATATCCGCCGAGTTCTTGAACTCCCAGGCGGGTCTCCTCCTCTCCTGCAGGGGGGCGATGCGGCGGCGAAGGAAGTCTGCGCCAACTGCGCCTACAGTAAGCCCGGCAAGCCTAAGGCAAAGGATCTGGGTGACGGCAATCTTCAACCTGTCGTCCTCCGGGGCCACATTGCTCCAATCATTGCCGCGCACTACTAGGGTTTGGCGCAGGGCGGTGAAAGGCTGCAGGTTCTCCTCAACGATCCAGCACCATTCTGCCCTCCACTCTTCCCATTTGCTGCGGAGCTTGCCCTCCAGATACGCTTCCTTCTTGCCAGTTCTCGAGATCCAAGCGATTCCTCCAGCAAGGGGCTCTCCTCTCTCGACCCGGGGCATGAAGAAGTGGCGGAAGAGGGCTACATTTGGGTGGACTCCGACAAAGTTTTTGCACAAATGTGCGAAAACTGCCATGGTCAGAACGGCGTTGGGGGTGAAGTCAAGAAGGCGGAACCCGTAGGTGTTCATAATGTCGCAGAAGAAATCAGAAAAAGGCGGGCAGAGCCGGCAGTAGAAGAACAGCACGAAGAAGGGGTACCCGCTTGGAGCCAGTTCCAAAGCTGCGGCCGGGAGCACCCTCGTGCGCGGATGCGCTCGCGTCTCCGTCGACCAGAAGAGGTAGTAGTACTCCCTCAGCTCCTACGCACCGAACTAAGGGGGGAAGAGGGCCCGCTCCTTCCGCAGCGCCGCGAGCCGCTGCGTCTCGGCCGACTTCACGCCCTTCCCCTTGTCGGCTTTTGGAGCCATGGCGGAGGTGGTGGGGGAGATCGGCGGCGTTGGTGATGCTGGTGGCAATGGGGGGCGGAGCGCTGCTCTCTTTCTGCTTCGAGAAGAAGGGGGGAGCGGCGGAGATTTCTGGAGTTGGAGCAACAAACGGCGAGATGGGCGAACTGCCTCTGTTTCCCCTACTTATAAAGAGGGAGGGGGTGGACGTTTCACCCTTCCGAATAAAGAAGCCACCCACGATCTCTCCCACGATGCCGCATTCGACGCGTGCCGTTAGGGAGGGCGCGGTGGATATGGAGTCAGATACGGCGTAACCCAGGCCGCGTGTGCCCGTGCCCTGTTTTGGGCCTGGCCCAACAGCGCTCGGCACCGTGTATGGCCCAGGCCCGGGGGCTCCTGTCGGTGTACTAGAATAAGGGTACCCTAGTATCCCGAACTTGTGCACGGGCAGTTGCAGCGCCCCGCGGCAAGGCTTGTCGGGCGACCGCCAAGGTCCTCCGTGGTTCCTTTGGAGCCATTCAAGAACAAAGTATTCAAGCCAAGGAGACGAGGCCCCGGCAAGAGGAGCTTGCCGGGAAGGCCAACCAAGGCATCCTAAGGAACTTGTCGCGACGCGCCACGCATCCCGGCAAGGCAACAAGGCCCCGGCAAGAGGAGCTTGCCGGGAAGACCGACCAGGGCATCTCGAGGCCTGGTGGGCGACAAGCTTCCAGGCGCGACAAGACGACGGCCGCGGCAAGGCGCTTGCCGCAGCAGGCGGCCACTCTGTACCCACGCTCTAGCACATCCACCAACGTGTCGCTCTGGGGGCCTTTCCAGGCGCGCATGGCGGGAGGCTGTGCAGCCAGTGGTGCGCGTTGGCATGCGAAGCTGACAAGACTGCCAACGTGGCGAGCGGTGGCGCCCCTAACGGTCCTTTTTCTGCACTTTTTGGGCGACACAGACGGGCATTTAATGCCTTTGTCCCCTGCCGTCAGGGTTAGGTAGGATACACTGTACAAGTAACTGTACCAACCACCTCTCTTTTTACATTTGTACCCTTGTCTACGTTGCCACCTGTCGGTGACCCCTTTAGCGTATAAAAGGAGGCCCACGCGCAACGTAGAGGGGGTTCGGCTCATTCGGAAGCCAGAAAAACACTTAGCTCACCCTCGAGCAAAAACAGAATAGAATCAGACAAGCAGCAGTAGGAGTATTATCTCTCCGGAGAGCTCCGAAGCTGGGTAAATGGCTCGTGTGCTTCGCCTTGATCTGCTCTTCGTGCGACCTCCGCCCCCCGCCGAACCGAAAGGGGCCACGGTCCGCCGGCCCCATAGGTGTTCGTGGATCAATTTCCCCGACAGTAGTCGGGAGGGGGAGTGGAAGCAGGAGTTGTGTGTGTGAGAGAGAGAGAGAGAAAGGGGGGAGAGTTTGTCTGATCGGTAAACAAATGAATAATGTCAGTTTTATAACTGAGATGAAGACGGAAAGGAGACCGCACCAAATGTTGTGTGTGCAGGAGAGAGAAATTTTAGTGGTAGGAGTCATATCTAGAAAGATATAGGGTGAGTGACAGAACCCTAGAGAGAAAGATAAAGTGAAAGACGAGTGAGAGTGTGTGTGTGGCGGTGAAAAAGAAAGCTTAGGTACCTAGTGATGCCAGAGAACGATAGAGATGTGAGAGATAATGAAAACCATGTAATGTATAATGATAGGGAGACTATGACACTTCTCAAGGGAGACGTCGAGAGACCATGTTTGCCAAAATAGGAGAAACATGAAGTGAGCGTGCAGGTGAGCTAGAGAAAAGAGAGTGATAGCTACATGAAGGAGCACACGGGAGAGATTGGTGTGAAAGGAGATTCAAATATTTAGTTGCGTGTATAGAAAATGTCAACATAAAAGGGATTCAGATATTTGAATTCGAGATGATGATACATGTAATTCATACTCAAACCAAAATTGATCTATCAAACATGCATACTCATATGAATTCACACGCATCTATGTTATTTAATATCTAGATATTACTAATCTATACATTTGAGTAGAACATAATTTGGTTTAAATTTTTTGAGTTCAACCTTATGATTTTGAGATCTGAAAGTGCTAGTTATAGACTAGAGGGGGGTGAATAGGCGATTTTTATGAAAGTCTTCAAAACATGATGGCTTTGAAGACAAACAAGTAAACTGAACCTATATAATATGCAGTAGAATGTAAACTACACTAGGCTAGCATTAGTCAAGCAGACAATACAGTGGAAACACGAAGACTAACAGCAGCTAGGTAGACAGGATCAGAATGGAAGACATTATGAAGCCAAACAAATATAAGTCTTCACACAGTGAAGTCAAATGAATCATGCAGGCAAGCAATGACTTCACGAAGACAAACTGAAAAGTAAGGAGAGTAGGGGATAGAACCCATTGCTTGGTGAAGACAAGGATTTGGTAGACCAGTTCCAGTTGCTGTGACAACTGTACGTCTGGTTAGGGAGGCTGAGATTGAACTCAGAAGAAAGTGCCTTCACCTTATTCCCCTAGAGCTAAGGACACTTAGTCCTCGCCCTATCACTCAGATAAGTCTTCAAGGTAGACTTCCAAACCTTCACATACTTCGTTCACCGGCAATCCACAATGACTCTTGGATGCTCAGAATGCGACGCCTCACCGGCTGGAGGATTCAAAGTCCTCAAGTGTAACAAGTCTTTAGATCACGCAGACAGAAAGACTTCAGTGATTGAGGGAGTCCTGGATTAGGGGGTCCTCGGACAGACGGACTATATACTTTGGCTGGACTATTGGACTATGAAGGTACAAGATTGAAGACTTTGTCCCGTGTCCGGGAGGGACTCTCCTTTGCGTGGAAGGCAAGCTTGGCAATTCGGATATGTAGATCTCCTTCTCTATAACCGACTCTGTGTAACCCTAGCTCCCTCCGGTGTCTATATAAACCGGACGGTTTAGTCTATAGGACAAGAACAATCATAATCATAGGCTAGCTTCTAGGGTTTAGCCTCTACGATCTCGTGGTAGATCAATTCTTGTAATACTCATATCATCAAGATCAATAAAGCAGGAAGTAGGGTATTACCTCCATGGACAGGGCCCGAACTTGGGTAAACATTGTGTCCCCTGCCTCCTGTTACCATTAGCCTTAGACGCACAGTTCGGGACCCCCTACCCGAGATCCGCTAGTTTTGACACCGACAGTGATGCCTAACACTCTTTGGCTCTGGGTGTTTTGGGCTTTGTCCTTGCAAGGATCTCTCTCTCAAATGCTTCGGAGGTGGGTTGATCTCAAACGACAGAAGTCGTGCACTAACTCTAAGCAGCCACCAATTTATGGTGTAGGGGGTGGGCTATTTATAGCCAAGTGGCAACCTGACCTGATATGTCCGGAATGACCCTGGGTCACTAAGGAACCAACATGTGTCCAACGGTCGGATTTCAAACACACACGGCAGCTTGGCTTGGGCTACAAGCAAAGCTGACTCATCCAGCTCTGGATAGGGTTTTCTCTCATTGTCTTCGCTCGAAGACATAGGATTTGGTTGAGCATCACATCACTCACTCTAACTTTGTTCATGATATGAGTATTACAAGATATGAGTAATACCCTACTTCCTACTTGAATGATCTTGATGATATGAGTATTACAAGAGTTGATCTACCACGAGATCGTAGAGGCTAACCCTAGGCCTATGATTATGATTGTTCTTGTCCTACGGACTAAACCCTCCGGTTTATATAGACACGGAGGGGGCTAGGGTTACACAAAGTCGGTTACAGAGAAGGGAATCTACGTATCCGAATTGCCAAGCTTGCCTACCACGCAAAGGAGAGTCCCACCCGGACACGGGACAAAGTCTTCAATCTTGTATCTTCATAGTCCAATAGTCCGGCATAAATATAGTCCGGCTGTCTAAGGACCCCCTAATCTAGGACTCCCTCAGTAGCCCTTGAACCAGGCTTCAATGACGATGAGTCCAGCACGCAGATTGTCTTCGGCATTACAAGGCGGGTTCCTTCTCCAAATACTCCAAAGAAGATCTTGAACACAAGAATCGTGTCCGGCTCTGCAAAACAAATTCCACACACCACCGTAGAGAGCACCATATTCCACAAGTCTAATATGCTGACAACTTTCCCATAGCGTGACATCACGCCGTGGCCCGGTCATTATACGAACCGTTTTTCTCAACCTGCTACTGCACATCTTGCGAGGCGGTTTTATTGGCCCGTCTTGTCGAAGCAGAGATCGTGTCCCCTTATCAAGGGATTCTCATCAATACGGGCATGGGTAACCCAACCGCGTCATCAACACGGCTCTTGGGGAATAAGCGAGTTTCCAGGGCAAGTGGGGAGGCGCATAACCCCTGTTGCCTTTATAAGGTGACAAGGATTCCCCTTTTTCACCTACGCCTTCTTCTTCCTCTGCTCATCCATTCTCGCTCGCTCGAGGTCTAGCGCCCAATCATTCGCCTTCTCCGCCCACAAAGGCCCTCCGAAAATGTCCGGGTCTGGAGCAGGAGGCAAGTGGATGGCCTCTACCGTCCAGGAGAAGGATACCAAGAAACTTCAGGAGGCCGGGTATCTGGCCAAGAAGATCGGCCACCGCCTTCCGACCGCGGGACAGATAGTCCCTACTCCAGAACCCCACGAGAGAGTTGTATTCCTCCCCCACTTTGTTTGCGGCATTATGTATTACTATGGGATCGACTTTCATGATCTATACCCCAATTCCTACCTCAAAATCTCGACATTCATCGTCGTGTGCGAGGCCTTCCTCCGCATCTCTCCACACTTTGGATTATGGCTGAAGATTTTCAATGTGAAGCCCAAGGTGGTGAGCGGTGAGCACGCTGAGTGCGGAGGAGCCATGGTAAGCAAGATGCCCAACGTCACATGTCCATTAGGTACCTTCAATGATTCCGTCAAAGGGTGACAACAACAGTGGTTCTATGTCACTGAGCCACGCGGCACATCGCAGCTCCCGAATTCTGATTCGGAGCTCCATTGCGGCTTACGTCCTGGCCCAAGAAGGGCCTGAACTGGTCTTTGCCAGATGAGTTGGCGGTGCTCCAGGCACGTATCAAGGGTATGGAAGACAAGAATATCAAACTTGTCAACATAGTCCAGGTGATGTTAGTTCGCCGGATTCTCCCTTGTCAACACAGGGCTTGCAATTTATGGGAATTCGACCCGGCCAAGCACCAGACCCTACTTGGGTTCTTTGACTCATCGCACCAAGATATCTGGAAGGTGATCTTCAAGTCCGGCAAGTTGTGGCCAGATTCAGCCGAGGACCGCGGATACCAACTATCCTGCCCCGCGAGTTCGGTAAGTTTTTGTATGTTGGCAAGTCATATGCTTTATCTGCATAATCCAAGGGAAACGCTTAATGTGTCTTCCCACAACTCTCCTAGGGCTGGACGAAGAAGGCAGGGCGGATCCACTGCCCGGCCCTGCTGCCAGAAGAACCAGCTAGCCCACTTGTGACGAAGATGCTGGTCCCGGCGCCAAAGAAGAAAGCCGAGAAAGAGGCCAAAGAGACCAGGGGCAGCCTTCATCACCAAGGCACTTCGGACGTAATATCCGGAGACTCTGAGGCTCGCTCCTCCTCCAAAGAGGACCGAGAAGAGGAGGAAAGCCGACCCCCCCCCCAACGAGGGGGGAAGGAAAGGAGAGCCTCCACACACCTGGAGGGTGAGTCGCCTAAGAAGGGAAAAACTCCCTTTCCGGAGGAATCCGCCACCGCCACCGGCAGCAGCCCGGAGTGGGATCCCAGGGTCCAGCCCCTGGTGAAATCGTGAGTATATAAAACCCAGACACGTTTGTGCATCCAGACTCACTATCGTATGACGTTTAATCGCATTGAGTCACACCTTTTTTTGCAGTCCGACGAGGTCCCGCGCCGAACAATCCTCATCGGAGGATTCACTGGGTTCGGATGCTATGGACAGCGGGACACCCCCGGTGGCCCCCTCCCCAAAACACGTGAATGACACCGGGGTATCGTCCCAAAGGGACCCAGCCTAAGGAGGGGGCAGGAAGACCATCAAGGCGGCACCAAAGGGTCAAACCTCGGCGGCCGGACACACGGGAGAAAAGGCTCCCATGGACACCGACGGCGGCGGCTATCTTGAATTCGTCCCCCAGCCAGACCTAGTTTCAGAGACCAACACGGCTTCGGAATCAGGCAAGCAACCTCCCTCAACAGAAGGGGGTGCGCCTGTTGCACCGGCAACCTCTTCCCGACCAGAGGTGCCGGATACCTTATCAGCAGCGCTGAAGAGCGCCTCCATCATTGAAGAACACCGTGCCCTTATGGGTGCGGTGATTGAGAAGATTCAGTCTGGTGAAAGTGGGCTGAATGAAGCCTGCATCCGCCTTATAACGGGCTTTGAGGTATGTGGTGAGGTTTCAAAGAGTGTCATAGTATATATAGTAGCCCCTGATACACTGTTCGGTGTTCGAAAGAAAGAACCGGGCAGAGGATCAAATATATGTTCGCAGGAGACTTACCTTGTGGTACCTCTCCCTCTTTTGCATTTTATAAGAAGGCGTCTGTAGTGAATGCCGCCTCTCATACTGCAGAAGTCTCCGGACTGAAGTAGAGTCTAGAGCAGGCCAAAGAAGAACTTGGCCAAGTGAAAAAGCAGTTGAAGGATAACCAAGGTATGCAAAAAATCTTGTTCGCATTCAGCGCGAATGAATAATTGAGTATGATGAATTTTTTTCATGATGTGCTCTAGGGGCGACGGCCGAAGTCGAGGCTCTTAAGAAGGCAGTGGCCGAGGCCGAGAAAAAGGCAACCACAGAGTAGGCTCTTCGTGAAAAGCATGAGGCTAGGGTTATTGAAGTTCAGCAAGAGCTCCAAGAGGCCGTGAAGAAATGTGAGACCTTGGAGCAGAGTTTAACGGAGAAAGAATCCGAACTCACCAAGGCTCGTCGAGCCACACACGATGCCTGGGGCGAAGCCCAAGGCGCCCTGCAGGAAATCCAGGAGGCCAGGAAGATCACGGTGGGTAAGGCTTTTTCTATGCAAAGAAAATATTTGAAGGGAGAAAATCACATTACTAATTTGAATTCGGATTTCTCCAGCGGTGTTTGCGGAGCTGCCGCGCAGCGTATATGATGCCGCACAATTTTACCGAGCCGAAGAAAGGAGCACTGCGGAGAAGCTCTTCTGGTCGCAATATCTAGCGCCAGAGTATCCAGTGCCCTTTGCCGATCAACTAAAGCAGCTGACCGAACTGTATAGGGTGGCCGAACTAGCCATGAAGGATTTAATTATCCGGCTATGCCCCACCGAGGCGATTCCCAGCAGCTACATCAAGCACGTGAAGCGGCTTGTAAGTGCATGCCCTCGACTTGAAATCATCAAGTGGTCGGTCTGTATGGAAGGTGCACGAATGGCCTTCACCCGCGCAAAGGTGCACTGGGTGAAGATGGATGCCGAAAAGCTGATGACCGAAGGACCGCCTGCGGGGAAGGAGCACCGCAAGCCCGAGTTATTATGACAGTGTCCTGAAAGGATCCCGCCTTGTAGCGGAGCAATGTTCCAAGGATATTATATTCCCATGAATACATTCATGCTATCCTATGTAGTGTTGAACAAGATCATTTGTATGATATAATGCCTGTTTTTTGAAAAATTTACCTCCTTTGCGGCCGTTTTATATATTAATCCTGAGAGTTGGCCAGTCGTCGGCTTCTGCCCCCACGTAGGAAGTACGGGGGTGTTTGGGATAAACCTGAGCACTCTTTACCCCAGCTTTAGGTCCTTGAAGGAGGTGTTCGGCGCAACGAACCAGGCAATCGGACTATAAGGCTTTATCACCCTCACTTAGCCATAGGAGTTTGACAAAAGAAAGGTAGGCGCAACCCCTCGTGTTCGGAAGACCGCACTAGGGGCTCTGTAAGCACCTGATCGGAAGAAAAGGCCGATCCATCGCATGCTGCATTATTTATGGCATAATGTGGAAGAAATCCTTAAAGATTTTGTGACCTCTCGAACAGATGACCAGCTCTCGCCGTATCATGATAGTTAGTTTTCGGCTTTCTCTACTGAGGTGCTCGTCCAGAAGAACCGGGACGCAATCGCAGTAGTTCTCCCTTTACTACCCTAGCCGATATAGCGGAACGTGGGGTAGCAAGCACAGGGGCCGAGAAACCCAACTATTGACCCAAGACATGATTCGGAGCCGATGCATATAATGCTATAAGTTTGGGGTGTCGAACGACCGTGAAGGTATTCGGACTTTATTGCCGTATTATGGGTACAACGAGGCCCCTAGCATATTAAGGCGTATCGTAGTGTACGGATGCCATTTGACAAAGAATATTTAAGAAAGAACAGCAAGTAAGCGTCATATAAAGCCACATGTTGTAATTAAATAATATGTCGAGGCGTATGAGTACAAGTAGTGTGATAAAAAGAAATATGACTACAGAACCTGCTGAGACTAGGGGGGCTGTGTGCGGATCCGGGTAATAATCGGATGGTCATCAAGGGGAATATCTAAGGATTCCCTTATGCGTTTGAGATGTTTCCCTCCTTGGTATGTTCGTCCCCTCATGGGTCTGTTCGCCATGTCGCCAGTGATGGCCAACACAAAAGTGGACATGTAAAGAAAATGCAAAAAATGTTTGTGTGCCACGAAGCAGTCAAGCCGCATTATGTGGCCTAACCTGGCTTTGCCTCCGCCTACCGCCGGAGTGGTTAATTGAGCTCTTGACGAGCTGGGCTATCCTGTTGCGGAGTAGTTTGGAATTTTTTGACGGTGTCCGAGAACCTGGCTGTCAAATGAAGGTTCGATTGAAAAATGCCACTCTGCACTTCTACTGGCGGTGTGCTCTTCAGTACGGGGGTGGAGCGTTTGTCTTTGCCATTAACTGTTATGACGCCGCGTGGACCGGGCATCTTGAGCTTAAGATAAGCGTAATGTGGCACTGCATTGAATTGAGCGAATGCGGTTCGTCCAAGCAGTGCACGATAGCTTCTGCGAAAGGGGGCGATATAAAAGATTAACTCTTCGTTACGGTAATTATACGGGGGTCCGAAGACTACCTCTAGAGTGATAGAGCCTATACAACGGGCCTCCAGGCCTGGTATAACCCATTTAAAGGTGGTTTTAGTGGGTTTGATATTTGAAGGATCGATACCCATCTTGCACACTGTATCCTGATAAAGCAGATTCAGATTGTTGCCTCCGTCCATAAGAACTCGTGTGAGGTGGAATCCGTCAATTATTGGGTCAAGGACTAGTGCGGCTGAGTCGCCCTGACGGATATTGGCCGGACGATCCTTGCGATCAAAGGTGATCGGGCCGGACGACCATAGGTTATATTTTGGGGCGACTGGCTCCGTTGCGTCGACATCCCTAAGTGTGCGCCTCCGCTCCCGCTTGGGAATATGGGTGGCATTTATCATATTCACCATTTTAATTTGCGGGGGAAACTTCTTTTGCCCTCCTGTGTTTGGTGGCCGGTGCTCCTCGTTGTCGTCATCGCTTTGCGACCCCTTCTCCATGTTTTCGGCACCTGACTAGCTGGCTTGTTTGAAGACCTAGCATTCTCTGTTGGTATGATTGGCTGGTGTTCCTGGGGCGCCGTGAATTTGGCATGGACGGTCGAGTATACGGTCCAGATGGACGTGCCCGGACTGTTTCTTTTTAATTGTTTCTTCCTTTGACCGGTATTAGAGCCGCTGAATCCGGCATTGACGATCGTGTCTTCGGCGTTGTCGCCATTATTTCGACGCTTGTGTTTGCTGCGTCGGGGCTTGCCGTTGTTATCTCTTGGTTCAGAAGTCCCAGGCTTGCTTGAGGCGATGTTGCTACGAGCTAGCCAACTGTCCTCGCCCGCATAGAAGCGGGTCATGAGTGTCGTGAGGGCTGCCATGAATTTTGGCCTCTCTTGGCCAAGGTCTCGGGCAAGCCACTCGTCACGGATGTTATGCTTAAAGGCCGCTAGGGCTTTGGCATCCAGACAGTCGACGATTTGGTTCTTTTTAGTTAAGAACCGAGTCCAGAATTTCCTGGCTAACTCTCCGGGCTGTTGGGTTATGTGACTTAAGTCATCAACGTCCGGTGGTCACACATAAGTGCCCTGGAAGTTGTCAAGGAATGCGTCTTCCAGGTTCTCCCAACTGCCGATAGAATTTGCTGGCAGACTATTCAGCCAATGCCGAGCTGGTCCCTTGAGTTTTAGTGGGAGGTACTTGATGGCATGCAGATCATCTCCACGGGCCATGTGAATGTGGAGAAGGAAATCTTCGATCCATACCGCGGGGTCTGTTGTCCCATCATATGGTTCAATGTTCACGGATTTAAACCCTTCTGCGAATTCATTCTCCATTACTTCATCAACGAAGCATAGGGGGTGTGCGGCGCCTCTATGCCGGGCTACATTGCGACGTAGTTCGGATGAGTCTGGTCTGCTGTATTCATCCCAGATAGATTTGTATTTAGTATATCCGATATGGCGGTCATCGTCATGCGTTGGGGCGCGCCCCCGCGATCCGTAGATCGATCTTGACTGTCCTGCTTTGTTTTCCAATTCGTCTCGCAGGTCATGCGTGTAGCCCCGGGCCTTCGTGTTTTTATTTGTTCGGCGACGGGGTGCGGGCTGGTGTTCGGGCTGATATGCCGCTTTGTATCGGCCACGGGGTGGTCGGTCAGCCGCATCCTGTGCTGGTAGTGTAGGCTCTAGTGCCTCGTCCTCGAATTGAGGTAACAACCTGTGACTCAGGTAACTTTTGGTTGGGCGCTCGAGTCCGTATTCCTCGGCCGCCAGGACCTCAGTCCATCTGTCAGTGAGCAGATCTTGATCAGCTTGAAGCTGCTGTTGTTTTTTCTTCAGGCTCTTTGCAGTGGCTATAAGCCGACGGTTGAAGCGCTCCTGCTCGACGGGATCCTCAGGCACGATAAATCCTTTGTTGTCGAGGCTCACCTCGTCTTGGAGAGGGGCATGTAATTGTCATCCTCCGAGTCTTCATCCATTGCCTGTTCATCAGGGCTAGCTTGTCCGTCCTCCCGCCCGGCCTGTTCGAAACTTGGCTGGGTGGGATTGTTTTCGTTTTCGGCATCGTCTGGAGTGCTATTGTCTCCGGTGCCGGTATTGTTGTTTTTGCTATGGCGGGGTTTAGAGCGGCGCCGTTGATGTCGGCGCTTTGGTTGCTTCTCAAGAGGATTACCCTCCGTTGCATCCTTTTGATCCTCGCCATTGTTTTCTTTGGGTGTGTCCACCATATATATATTGTATGATGAGGTGGATGTCCAGCGCCCTGTAGGCAGTGGTTCCTGTTCTTCTCCGGCATCGTCGTCCATACCGTCGATGTCTTTGGAGTCGAAATCAAGCATGTCAGTTAATTCATCGACGGTGGCTATTAAGTGGGTGGTGGGTGGGTAACGAATTCCTTCATCGTCCGCTTCCCACTCAAGCCGGACATAGTTCGGCCAGGAGTCTCCAAACAAGGAGAGAGATTTTAATGAGTTTAGCACGTCACCCAAGGGTGAGTGTTGAAAGATATCCGTGGAGCTAAACTCCACGATCGGTGCCCAGTTAGATCCGATGGGCACGGATGCACGCAGTTCGGAGCCTATGGCCGGAGGCGAGTCCGGGGGTCCAATGACACAGACCTCCTTGGAAGTGAGATCTGTGTTCGGCTCCATCGCCGTTGAGTATGCGGCCTCCCTAGCAGGGTCCATCCACCCGTCCTTGGATGGCACGATCTGCTCTGGATTTAAAGCCGGGGCGGCTGCAGGTGTGATCTCCTGAACACCGTCCGATGGCAGATCTAAGTCATGCTCATCGCGACTGTAGGGTGCACCTGTCATGGGCTCGAATCCATCGAAGATCAAGTCTCCGCGGATTTCAGCAGTGTAATTTAGGCATCCAAACCTGACCTGATGGCCAGGGGCGTAGCTATCGATCTGCTCCAGATGGCCAAATGAGTTGGCCCGTAGTGCGAAGCCGCCGAATACGAAGATCTGTCCGGGGAGGAAAACCTCACCCTGGACCGCATCGTTGTAGATGATCGAAGGGGCCATCAAGCCTTATGGTTACGACACAGTGGAACTCTCAATGAAAGCACCAATGTCGGTGTCAAAACCGGCGGATCTCGAGTAGGGGGTCCCAAACTGTGCGTCTAAGGCCGATGGTAACAGGAGGCGGGGGACACGATGTTTACCCAGGTACGGGCCCTCTCTATGGAGGTAATACTCTACTTCCTGCTTGATTGATCTTGATGATATGAGTAATACAAGAGTTGATCTACCACAAGATCGTAGAGGCTAATCCTAGAAGCTAGCCTATGATTATGATTGTTCTTGTCCTACGGACTAAACCCTCTGGTTTATATAGACACCGGAGGGGGCTAGGGTTACACAGAGTCGGTTACAGAGAAGGGAATCTACGTATCCGAATTCCCAAGCTTGCCTTCCACGCAAAGGAGAGTCCCACCCGGACACGGGACGAAGTCTTCAATCTTGTATCTTCATAGTCCAACAGCCCGGCATAAGTATATAGTCCGGCTGTCCGAGGACCCCCTAATCCGGGACTCCCTCAACTACTACATGTGTTATCCTGCAATTCTCACAAACACATTAGTCCCTCAACCACGTTTGTCGTCAATACTCCTAAACCAACTAGGGGTGGCACTAGATGCACTTACAATCTCCCCCTTTTTGGTGATTGATGACAAACTGGTTGAAGTTTTCAATGGGGATAAAAGTATGTGAAAGTTCAAGTTTATGAGCATTATCTTCATAGATTAAAAGAGGCTCCCCCTAAAGATGTTCATGTAAGTAGTTTGCTTTTGAATGCAAATTCACATGGCAGGTTTTGCTTTGTGGAGACCATCTTCAATCATGAAGACAATTCATCGTGCATATATGAAAGTAATGAAGATAATGATACGCATAATGAAAAATGGACGTCTACAAAATGACTTCATGCGGAATTTATCATTGGATCACAAAGTAGCAACATAAGTAGCAGACGACCATCAAGTTTAAGTGTTACAACTCAAAAGCCAAATAGTTTCAAAACGAGAGTTGCAAGCACTTAGCAAAAATAAGGCAACCACCCCATATGGACCCGCTTGAAGACTACCAACCTCATATGGTTCTCCCCCTTTTGTCAGTAAGGACCAAAAAGGTTTGAAGACATAGAGTATCTATGCGTTCCCAGGTGGAGACGGTGTTGGAGCAGCAGGGTCGATGTTGGAGTTGGGCGGTGCAGACGGGCCTGGTGCGGAATCTTAATGCGGTGAAGATAATGCTGGTGAAGTGGTGTCGTCTTCTTTATCGACGACTCTCGCAACAATAGTTCCAGCCGAAGATGAATACTCAGAGTCTTCAATAGAAGGTGTTGGATGCCAACTTGCATATTGCGGTGGCCTGGAGTCAAACTTGAATCTCTCAGTGAAGCCATCTTCGCGAAGATCATCTTCAGAGCAGAGCAATGTAAGGCTCTTCCAGGACCGTCGACAGGCTTCATGTGCGACGAAAGAGTTCTTGGTGGCCAAGTTGTGAATGCGATTGACATCAACCAGAAGACTCTGCATTTGGCGCTTTAGCCATTCATGGTGCTTATCCTACTTCTAATTCAAAGATACAGGAAGCTCACGGTCATTGAGGACACAGGGACGCTTCCGAGGCCTTTGAGCAATTGTACTGGTAGTGGCTTCAGTATTGGCACGATGCGGCAAACGCAAGTTGCCAGCCAGGGGATAGGCAGGAGTAGCAGAGTTGGGCACATGAGTGCCTTCAATAGGTTGAGTGAAGCTCTGATATTCAGCATTCTGCAGATGGAGTGGCTTCTTTGCTGGATTAGTGTAGATGGCTTCATAGGACATGTCAACTTCAGGCAAGAATACAACGTGATTGCGTGTTGAAGGTTGATAGTCAACAATGGAATGAAGCTTGATCACGCGCATAATCTAGGGAGCATAAAACTTCAGTCCAAAGAGATCAATGCCAGAAGTAGCAAGCTGGCGGATGAAGAAATCCTGGGTATTGAATCTGATGCCATTGACAATAGAGAAGACTAATGTCTTCATGGCGCCTTCGAGTTTGGCTTCAGAAGAGTTGCCTTTGATAGGCCATAGAGTACATCTCAGAATGTGATATACTATGCGGGGCAAGTACTCTAGGTCTTGGACAAAGAACTCTTTAGGGTATTCGGCGTCTTGGGGCAATGGCTTCATCATGCTCAACATTCGGCTCATATTGGGATCTGGCTTCTGAAAGATGCTCTGCAGTTCATTTTGATATACTTCCTCTGTTTGGAATTACTTGTCGCAGAAATGGATGTATCTAGACGTATTTTAGTTCTAGATACATCCATTCTTGAGACAAGTAATTCCGAATGGAGGGAATAGCTGACAACCTGGTTCATACAACTCACCAGGAGTGGGCAGGGAAGTGAACTCAATGATGTCCTGAGCTTTGGCTTCATGATGAACGTCACATGTCATCCACTCAAGGATACAAGTCTTTGGATCCCAGTTGTAGCCTCGAATGTGCAATGTAGTGTAAAACTGCGGCAGAAGCTCTTCGTTCCAGTGCTCTTTGTCAGTCACAAATGGCAGCAGCCCAACATCTCTGAAGCAGTCAAGGGCCTCTTCAAGGCATGGCAGCCCAGCAACAGCATCACAATCCATACACTCATGAGGAAAAATCCGGTCTTGGTTGTATAGGATGTAAGAGTAATAGCTTCATTGCTGACGGATCCAAAACCTGTTAGAGGAGATCCTGAGCTTCGTGTATGGGTTCTTGGTGCTATCAAAGAATGTCTTGCGCTCCCTAAAGCTAAGCACACTAAATGAGCCATGTGTTGTTGCAACACTTGGAAGTCTTGGCTTTGGCTTCAAAGTTTGTGGCCTTTGCTCCACATGATAATCATACTGAGGACCTCGAGCAGTGGGTGGTACCATAATAGGCCATCTGACAGTCACCAACTCACCTCGACTGTAGGCACGTTCCATTGCTAAGGCCTTCGTGGAGAAACGGCGTCATCATAAGTGATTGGCAGCACAATGTTGTTAGTTGCTGCATTGGCTTCGGGCTCTATAGCGACCAGACCTCAAACAGTCTGATCTCTGTGCTTAGTGTCATCCCTGGATCAGTAATGCTGACACCACATAGTACTTGGAGGATTTATAATAGAGTAGCAACCACACACTTATTACATCGAATGTCTCAAGAGAGAACTTATTGAAATAAATATGGCTTAAGGCCATCTAAATACGATAACAGCGGAAGACCTCGAAGATAAGCGAGTCCATCAACTCCAATGGCATCACTGAGTATAGAACCACGACCTAAAAGCACCTTACTCATCGTCTGAAAAGTCTGCAACATGAAACGTTGCAGCCCGAAAACGGGTCAGCACATGGAATATGCTGGCAATGTAACACATAGAGAATAACAATGGAATAAGCTATACTACATGCATATTTGGCTGGTGGAAAGCTCTATGGTTACAGTTTTGCATAAAGCCAATTTTTCCCTACTGCAAAGGAATAACTTTATTTAACTATCATGGTGGTTGTTAAACATTGAGAATGGTTGACAGCATTCTCAATCCCAATTAAAAGTACTCATTAACATCCCAACAATATTAATTAGAAGTAACATGATGAGATTCACATGATATCCAAGTACTAGATACTCAAGATGTCCATAACCGGGGACACGGCTAATCATGATTAGTTTGTTACACTCTGCTGAGGTTTGCGCACTTTTCCCCACATGACTCGATCTCCTCCGTTTGGTTTCTCGCACTACATTGTGTTTGAGAAACGGATGACCGAGACATAGTCTTTCAGAAGCGCTTGCACCTTACGTAAAGGGTAGACTGTACCAACCTACATCCCCTACATCTGCTAGTCTGCCCTGTAAGAGTTCGCACAACTTAGTCAACTATGCTAGAGCCCATAATAGCATGTGGCTGCACACAGAAGTTTCTAGCATGAATAATCTTATGATCCCTTTGAGCCTGGGTGGCGGTCCGAAGAAAAACAGGCAAGTCCTGGAAACCAGGTGCCTCAATCCACCCAGATGTGTGTTTAAGTTGCCACCTTAAATAAACCATTAAATTAACAAACTCACATCTGTCATGGATACACTCACCCAATCCACGTCTACTAGCATAGCATGGCATAATAAGCAAACGTAGAAGTAACTCCTAAAGGGTTGATAATAAAACAGGTAATAGGTACTACCTCATCTACTTCCTAGAACCCACAATTTAATTAGATCCTAGTCATGCAATGTTTGAGGATTGATCTAATGCATAAAACTGGGTAGTAGAAAAGGTATGATCAAAGTGTTACTTGCCTTGCTGATGATCCGCGAAACCTAGAGACTCGAAGTAACAAGCGGCGCACTCCAGGTGTTCTAATGCAGGCAAACAAATAAGCATACAATAAGTACTCATCTAATGCACAGGTAAAACTCAAATAAAAGATCTAACCAGAAAGTTCAACTTAAGAACTCCGGTTTGCCAAAAAGAATCAAATCAAACAAAGCAACGGAAGTCAAACGGCGAAAGAAAACAGCCTCATTTTACTAATCTGGATCTAAGTCAAATTTTACAGAATCAAAAACTTGTTTAAGTTGGTTATTCGGAAAGAGGGTTTCGATACAAAACTCCAGGCGCTTGAATCGCCTGATTCTGATAAACGGGCGAAAAGATAAACTAAAACAAAATTCAGATCAGGAATCGCGGTCAGAAAAATCACGGATTAAATCCGAGAAAAAGAAAAACGACGAACGGGTTAACGAACGAACGATCCTTAACTAGATCTAATCTGACGAACACGTTCGTTAAAATGAACGAACGAGCGAACGCTCGCTATTTAACCGAACCAAAGAAGAAGAAAATGAAACTAAAAAAGCGAAATAAATCCGACGGAAAATCGATCGGTTTTTCTAAAAAACGGCGTGGAAAACGAGGCAGCAGCAAACCTTGGCGGCGGGGTCGGCGAGGTCGGTGGCGGCGGCGGCGAGGTCTGGCGACGGCTCCGGTGACGGCAGGCGGCGGCGGCGGCGGCGGATCTGGCGGCGGCGGCGCGTATCTAGGTTAGGGTTTGGGCGGGGTGTGGGTCGGCGGCGGCGGCGGCGGGCTGGGGCGGCTGACGGGCCTGGGGGGCTGGGGCGGCGCTATTTATAAGTGCCCCCCGAGCGGAGTCCCGTTCGGGCACGGCCCAAGGTCGGTTGCGTTTTTTTTAAAATAATTTCGCGCAGAAAAACAAATGAAAGAAATACTAAACGGACTCCAAAAATCCCGAAATAAATTTTCCCCGGCTTCTAAAATCAAGCCAGACAAGATGAACATTTATTTGGGTCTAAATGCAATTCTGAAAAACGCGCATTTTTCCTAAATTCAAACAAAAAGGCGAAAAACTCCAAAATAAATCTTATTTGATTTTTTATTAAATCTTCATTATTTCTTTATTTTGGGAAAGTCATTTTATTCCCTCTCTAAATTTTTGGTAGTTGAAATAATTGAAGATAAAATATATAAAATCAAATGATCCTATTTTCAAAATTTGAGAAAACTCAAATATGAAGATAACGAAATCCCCAACTCTCTTCGTGGGTCCTTGAGTTGCGTAGAATTTCTAGGATCGAGCCAACAATGCAACAAATTATGATATGCAATAATGATCTATGTATAACATTCCAAATTGAAAATTTGGGATGTTACAAACCTACCCCCCTTAAGATGAATCTCGCCCTCGAGATTCGGGTTGGCTAGCAAATAGGTGAGGGTGGGCCTGGAGCAGATCTTCCTCTCGCTCCCAGGTGGCTTCTTCCTCGGTGTGGTGGCTCCACTGAACTTTGCAAAACTTGATAACCTTACTGCGGGTAACTCGGCTGGCATATTCCAGAATCTTAACTGGTTTCTCTTCATAGGTCAAATCATCATTCAACTGAATCGCTTCCAGTGGCACTGTATCTCTCAGTGGTATATCAGCCATCTCTGCGTCACACTTCTTCAACTATGAAACATGGAACACATTGTGAACACCTGACAAACCCTCGGGTAATTCCAACGTGTATGCTACTTCTCCCATGCGTTCCAAAACTTTGTATGGTCCCACAAAACGTGGCGCTAACTTTCCTTTAACTCCAAAGCGCTTAACTCCTCGAAGCGGAGATACTCGAAGGTAAACTCTGTTTCCGACTTCATATTCTGTCTCCTTGCTTTTGAATCTGCATAGCTCTTCTACCTCGACTGGGCTACCTTGAGCCTATCGCGAATCAACTTTACTTTTAGTTCAGACTCCTTAATGAAGTCTGGTCCAAACAACTAGCAGTCTCCAACCTCATCCCACAACAACGGGGTCCTGCACCTCCTTCCGTACAAGGCTTCGAAAGGGGCCATCTTCAAACTGGATTGATAACTGTTGTTGTAAGAAAACTCCGCATATGGCAAGTTGTCATCCCAACTTGATCCATAATCCAAAGCACAAGCTCTAAGAATATCCTCCAAAATCTGATTGACTCTCTCGGTCTGTCCATCTGTCTGTGGATGGAAGGCTGTGCTAAACTCCAGCCTGGTTCCCAATGTTTCATGCAACTGCTTCCAGAACTTTGAGGTAAATTGGGTTCCTCTATCCGATACGATACTCCTCGGAACACCATGCAGGCATACAATCCTGGTCATGTATATCTTAGCTAATTTGGAACTGCTGTAGGTAGTCTTTACTGGAATGAAATGAGCTACCTTCGTCAAACGATCGACTACAACCCAAATCGAGTCATAGCCTGAACGAGTCCTGGGCAATCCCGTGATGAAATCCATGCCTAGTTTATCCCACTTCCATTCGGGTATAGGCAATGGCTGTAACAATCTCGTTGGCTTCTGATGTTCTGCCTTCACTCTCTGACATACATCACAAACTGCTACATACTCTGCAATATCCTTCTTCATTCCGGTCCACCAGAAAGTTTCCTTCAAATCCAAATACATCTTGGTATTTCCAGGGTGAATCGAATACGGTGAATCATGTGCCTCTTGCAAAATCAACTTCTGAATCTTCGGATCACTTGGCACGTAAACGCAGTCCTCAAACCATAAGGTATTGTGCTCATCCTCACGAAATCCCTTAGCTTTTCCCTTGTTCATCCTCTCCTTAATGGAAGCAACTTCCTTATCTATCTTTTGAGCTTCTCTGATTTTATCCATCAAAGTAGACTGAATCTCCAATGCTGCTACATAGCCTCTCGGAACTATTTCCAAACGTAGCTCATGAAGATCCTCGGCTAACTCCTTGGGTATTTCTCCCGTCATTAGTGTATTGACATGGCTCTTACGGCTCAATGCGTCTGCTACAATGTTAGCCTTTTCGGGATGATAATGCAATCTCATATCATAATCCTTGATGAGCTCCAACCATCTCCTTTGTCTGAGGTTTAATTCCTTCTGCGTGAAAATGTACTTCAAACTCTTGTGATCCGTATACACCTCACAATGGTTTCCAATGAGAAAATGTCTCCACATTTTCAGTGCGTGCACTACGGCTGCTAACTCCAAATCATGTGTAGCATAATTCAACTCATGAGGCTTAAGTTGTCGTGAAGCATATGAAACAACTCTTCCCTCCTACATAAGCACTGCTCTAAGTCCTCGACGTGAAGTGTCGCAATATACTTCATAATCCTTGCTTTGGTCTGGCAGGATTAATACTGGTGAGGTAACCAAACATTTCTTCAACTCTTGGAAACTAGCCTCACACTCCTCAGTCCATATGAACTTGATATCCTTCTTCAACAGTTCTGTCATAGGCTTCGTGATCCTTGAGAAATTCTCAATGAATCTCCGGTAGTATCTTGCGAGTCCAAGGAAACTCCAGATCTCTCTAACTGTTGTTGGTGCTTCCTAGTTTGTCACAGTGGCAACTTTAGTGGGGTCTACTGCTATACCTTCTCCGGATATAACATGTCCGAGAAATCCAACTTCCTTCAGCCAAAACTCACACTTGCTGAACTTGGCATATAGCTGATGTTCTCTGAGCTTCTCGAGTACCAAACGCAAGTGCTCCTTATGTTCCTCTTCATTCTTCGAGTAGACCAAAATATCATCAATGAACACCACGACGAACTTATCCAAAAACTCCATAAATACCTTGTTCATCATGTTCATAAAATAGGCTGGGGCGTTAGTCAGACCAAATGACATAACAGTGTACTCATACAGCCCATACCTTGTAGTAAAAGCCGTCTTAGGTATATCTTGCTCCCGAATCTTCAACTGATGGTATCCTGATCGCAAATCGATCTTGGAAAATACCTTAGCTCCTTGTAATTGTTCAAACAAGTCGTTGATCATCGGCAATGGGTATTTGTTCTTAATGGTCACTTCATTCAATCCTCGATAATCAACAACCATTCTTAATGATCCATCCTTCTTCTCCACTAGAAGTACTGGCGATCCCCAAGGCGAAGAACTTGGGCGAATAAAACCTTTGTCCAGCAACTCCTTAATATGCTTCTTAATTTCCTCCAAATCTTGGGCTGGCATCCTATACGGTCTTTTAGATATTGGCCCAGTGCCTGGCAGTAGTTCAATCAGAAACTCAATGTCTCTGTCCAGCGGCATGCCTGGCAACTCTTCCGAAAACACGTCCGGGAAATCCCTCACCACTGGTACTTCCTCCTGCACAACTCCTGATAAGGAATTTACATGTGCTCTCCTCGGCTCATGCCGTGATACATACTTGATTCTCCTTCCTTCAGGGGTGGTAAGCAAAATCGACTTACTGGCGTAATCTATATTCCCTCCATACTTTGGTAACCAATTCATGCCTAATATCACATCCAAACCTTGCAATTCCAGAACTATTAGGTCCGAGGGAAATACATGGTGTCCAATCCTTAATGGCAGTCGATCACACCATATACTAGCCATATATTCAGCTCCGGGTGAGGTTACTAGCATGGGTGACCTAAGGGCTTGGGTTAGTAATTTATATTTATCCACAAATCCCCTTGATATGTATGAATGCGATGCACCAGTATCAAAAAGAACAACTGCAGTAAATGTCTTAACCAAAAACTGGCCTATTACTGCGTCTGGCTGGGCTTCAACCTCCTCCACGGTAACGTGGTTCACTTGTCCCCTGTTGAAAGGGTTCGGCTTCTTTCCTGAGCTTCCATTGCCAATACCATTTTGGGCTTCTGGACAATCATTTGCATAATGCCCAGTCTTACGGCACTTATAACAAGTGATATGGCTCAGGTCTACCTTGGATGGTGTGGACGGGTTGGTGCGGTTTTGTCCATTGCTTCCTCCATTCCCGTTTCCATTCTTTGTGCCATTATGATTGTGCGAGCTGCCTCCTCCGTGAGTATGCTGAAATTGCCCTCCTGACTTCGGGGTAAAGCGTAGTTTCTGCTGAGCTCCAGAATTGTACTTCCCCTATCCATACTTCCTCTTACGATTGTCAATCTACTGCTGCTTTCCCTCAATCATAAGAGCACGATCTACTAACTCATGGTAGTTATTGAATGTGGCTACCATCAACTGCATGCTCAGCTCATCATTCAGTCCTTCTAGAAACTTCTCCTGCTTAGCTGCATCTGTAGCGACGTCATCTGGGGCATAACGTGCTAGCTTACTGAAGTCATCCACATACTGGCCAACTGTCCGTCCTCCTTGGTGTAAGTTGCGAAACTCACGCTTCTTCATGGCCATAGCTCCTGTCGAAACATGGGCAGTACGGAAAGCTTGCTGAAATTGATTCCATGTGACAGTGTCTACAGGGTAAGTGGCTGTAAAATTCTCCCACCATGCTGCTGCGGGTCCGTCAAGCTGATGTGCGGCAAATTCACCTTTTCCCCATCTGTACATCCTGCAGTGATCAACTCCCTCCCTATCTTATGGAGCCAATCATCTGCTACTATCGGCTCGGTGCTACTGGAAAACACCGGCGGATTTAGCCTTAAGAAACGAGCCAGATGGTCAACAGGTGGTGGTAGTGGTGGGTTGTTGTTGTTGTTGCCTTGGTTCTGTACCAGTGTTTGAATCAAGGCATTCTGCTGCTGAATCAACTGAGTGATCTCTGGCGGGAAAACAAATTCGGGGTCGCGTCTCGGAGGCATCTGAGGGTTTATAGAGGAGAGCAGAGTTAAGAATAGAATGAGATCTAGTGAGATAACACTACCCATATGCACATGAGACAAAAGCACACAATATCACTCCAATCAATTCAAACAAGGGCATACAACGGTCTAACTATCGTTACAAAAGTGCTTGGACTAAAACTAATCTAAATGGGGAAAACTCTACTACTGTTATGGTGGTCAACTAGAAAAACTACTCCGATGAAGATTCCATGATATCTGCTCCAGCTTCATCAACATAGTCATCATCACTATCGTCGGGATCCGAATCGGTGTCGTCGATGATGATATAATTATCCGGACAAGTGGGTTCGTCATCTTCTCCTCTGGGTGCTGAACCTCCCATGAATACTCCAATCTTCTCCTTAAGGTTGCCGTTCTGTCTTACTAGAGCGACGATCTCTTCCATATAGTCTTTACATGTAGCCTTGAGTTCCTGTTCTAGCTTCTTGATCTTAGTCATAGCCTTCTGCAGATCCTCCATATCTGCGCACATCTGATTCTCCTGGCGTCGGATGTGTTGGTTTAACTCCTGAATATAAGCTGCGATTGATCTGTCCTTCCTGGTGTTGATCATCTCCCAATGCTCATCTCGGCACCCACAAATCTGGTAGATAGTATTCTTGAGATTGTTGTGGTAAACTTCTCCAATTCGTCCCATGGCAATGTGGGCTGCCATGCTCTTTCCTAGGCTCCATGTTGGTGCATCAAACGTAAACTCTATTGGCTCCGTGACTGGTGCAAATGTCCTTCCTGGAATGTAGACTTGAATCATCCAACGCTCCTCTTCGGGTAAAGTGGCGTTGAAGGTTCCAGTGAAGCTTGGTACTCCTATGTTCAGGTATCTAGTGACTTCCTTCAAGTGATATCCAAAAGGTGAGTTTTCATCTGGTTGTGTGAACTTGTTCCTTGCATCCGCCATCCTAAAGAATAGAAAAGATGAGGAGTCAGAAATGAGAAGAAAGAGTGGTGATCTAGGGCTTTAGCTTAGTGGCCGTGTCCTACAGTCAGCGTGTGCTCTGATACCATCTTTGTAGCGACCAGACCTCAAACAGTCTGATCTCTGTGCTCAGTGTCATCCCTTGATTAGTAATGCTGACACCACACAGTACTTGGAGGATTTATAGCAGAGTAGCAATCACACACTTATTACATCGAATGTCTCAAGAGAGAACTTATTGAAATAAATATGGCTTAAGGCCATCTAAATACGATAACAGTGGAAGACCTGGAAGATAAGCGAGTCCATCAACTCCCGGCATCACTGAGTATAGAACCACGACCTAAAAGCACCTTACTCGTCGTCTGAAAAGTCTACAACATGAAACGTTGCAGCCCGAAAATGGGTCAGCACATGGAATATGCTGGCAATGTAACACATAGAGAATAACAATGGAATAAGCTATACTACATGCATATTTGGCTGGTGGAAAGCTCTATGGTTACAGTTTTGCATAAAGCCAAATTTTCCCTACTGCAAAGGAATAACTTTATTTAACTATCATGGTGGTTGTTAAACATTGAGAATGGTTGATAGCATTCTCAATCCCAATTGAAAGTACTCATTAACATCCCAACAATATTAATTAGAAGTAACATGATGAGATTCACATGATATCCAAGTACTAGATACTCAAGATGTCCATAACCAGGGACACGGCTAATCATGATTAGTTTGTTACACTCTGCAGAGGTTTGCGCACTTTTCCCCACATGACTCGATCTCCTCCGTTTGGTTTCTCGCACTACATTGTGTTTGAGAAATGGATGACCGAGACATAGTCTTTCAGAAGCGCTTGCACCTTACGTAAAGGGTAGACCGTACCAACCTACATCCCCTACATCTGCTAGTCTACCCTGTAAGAGTTCGCACGACTTAGTCAACTATGCTAGAGCCCATAATAGCATGTGGCTACACATGGAAGTTTCTAGCATGAATAATCTTATGATCCCTTTGAGCCTGGGTGGCGGTCCGAAGAAAAACAGGCAAGTCCTGGAAACCAGGTGCCTCAATCCACCCAGATGTGTGTTTAAGTTGCCACCTTAAATAAACCATTAAATTAACAAACTCACATCTGTCATGGATACACTCACCCAATCCACGTCTACTAGCATAGCATGGCATAATAAGCAAACATAGAAGTAACTCCCAAAGGGTTGATAACAAAACAGGTAATAGGTACTACCTCATATACTTCCCAGAACCTACAATTTAATTAGATCCTAGTCATGCAATGTTCGAGGATTGATCTAATGCATAAAACTAGGTAGTAGAAAAGGTATGATCAAAGTGTTACTTGCCTTGCTGATGATCCGCGAAACCTAGAGACTCGAAGTAACAGGCAGCGCACTTTGGGTGTTCTATCGCAGACAAACAAACAAGCATACAATAAGTACTCATCTAATGCACAGGTAAAACACGAATAAAAGATCTAACCAGAAAGTTCAACTTAAGAACTCCGGTTTGCCAAAAAGAATCAAATCAAACAAAGCAACGGAAGTCAAACGGCGAAAGAAAACAGCCTCGTTTTACTAATCTGGATCTAAGTCAAATTTTACAGAAGCAAAAAACTTGTTTAAGTTGGTTATTCGGAAAGAGGGTTTCGAGACGAAACTCCAGGCGCTTGAATCGCCTGATTCAGATAAACGAGCGAAAAGATAAACTAAAACGAAAATCGGATCAGGAATCGCGATCAGAAAAATCGCGGATTAAATCCGAGAAAAAGAAAAACGACGAACGGGTTAACGAGCGAACGTTCGTTAGCTAGATCTAATCTGACAAACACGTTCGTTAAAACGAACGAACGAGCAAACGCTCGCTATTTAACCAAACCAAAGAAAAAAATGAAACTAAAAAAAAACTGATATAAATCCGACGGAAAACCGATCGGTTTTCTAAAAAAAACGGCACGGAAAACGAGGCGGCGGCGTACCTCGGCGGCGGGGTCGGCGGGGTC
>NC_041393.1:382186564-382195321 GCF_002162155.2 Triticum dicoccoides | reverse complement strand
TCCGGCGACGGCAGGCGGCGGCGGCGGTGGCGGCGGCGGATCTATCGGCGGTGGCGCAGATCTAGGGTTAGGGTTTGGGCGGGGTGTGGGCCGGCGGCGGAGGCGGCGGGCTGGGGCGGCTGACGGGCCTGGGGGGGCCGGGGCGGCGCTATTTATAAGTGCCCCCCGAGCGGAGTCCCGCTCGGGCACGGCCCAAGGTTGGTTGCATTTTTTTTAATAATTTCGTGCAGAAAAACAAACGAAAGAAATACTAAACGAACTCCAAAAATCCTAAAATAAATTTTCCCCGCCTTCTAAAATCAAGCCAGACAAGATGAACATTTATTTGTGGTCTAAATGCAATTTTGAAAAACGCGCATTTTTCCTAAATTCAAACAAAAAGGCGAAAAACTCCAAAATAAATCTTATTTGATTTTTTAATTAAATCTTCATTATTTCTTTATTTTGGGAAAGTCATTTTATTCCCTCTCTGAATTTTTGGTAGTTGAAATAATTGAAGATAAAATAAATAAAATCAAATGATCCTATTTTCAAAATTTGAGAAAACTCAAATATGAAGATAACGAAATCCCCAACTCTCTCCGTGGGTCCTTGAGTTGCGTAGAATTTCTAGGATCGAGCCAACAATGCAACAAATTATGATATGCAATAATGATCTATGTATAACATTCCAAATTGAAAATTTGGGATGCTACATGCTCCACATTGTCTTCAGCCATGACAGTGTCATTGGCTTCAGTGTTGTTGGTGGTGGCAACCACATTGGTTTCAACCTCCATCTCTTCAATGACTGGAGGGTCTGGCACAAGCACATTCTCGGCTTGTAGGACTGGACTACTGGTAGGAGGAGTAGCTTCTCTCTCTTCTTCTTTCCCTTCATCGGTTGATGTAGCCAGAATGTCTTCAGTAGCTTTGGCTTCAGACTCATGAGCAGTCGCAGAGGGGATGGCGTCAGGGAACACTTGACGTGCTAGTGAGCCAGTTGGTTGCACATCCTCTTCTGGTATGCTTTACTGTTGGGAACGTAGTAATTTCAAAAAAAATCCTACGCACACGCAAGATCATGGTGATGCATAGCAACGAGAGAGGAGAGTGTTGTCCATGTACCCTCGCAGACCGAAAGTGGAAGCGTTAGCACAATGCAGTTGATGTAGTCGTACGTCTTCACGATCCGACCGATCAAGTACCGAATGTACGGCACCTCCGAGTTCAGCACACGTTCAGCTCGATGACGTCCTACGAACTCCGATACAGCAGAGCTTTGCGGGAGAGTTCCGTCAGCACGACGGCGTGATCATGGTGTCGATGATGCTACCGACGCAGGGCTTCGCCTAAGCACCACTACAATATTACCGAGGTGGAATATGGTGGAGGGGGCACCGCACACGGCTAAGAGATCAAGAGATCAATTGTTATGTCTAGAGGTGCCCACTGCCCCCGTATATAAAGGAGGGAGGGAGAGGCCGGCCCTAGAGGAGGGCGCGCCAAGTGTGGGGAGTCCTACTAGGACTCCCAAGTCCTGGTAGGATTCCCCTTTCCTTTTCGGAGTAGGAGAGAAGGAAAGAGGAGGAGAGGGAGAAGGAAAAGGGGGCTGCACCCCTTGTCCAATTCGGACCAGAGGGGGGCACGCGCCTCCTTCCTTTTGGCCTCTCTCCTCTATTCCCGTATGGCCCAATAAGGCCCATATACTCCCCGGCGAATTCCCATAACTCTCCGGTACTCCGAAAAATACCCGAATCACTCGGAACCTTTCCGAAGTCTGAATATAGTCGTCCAATATATTGATCTTTATGTCTCGACCATTTTGAGACTCCTCGTCATGTCCCCGATCTCATCTGAGACTCCGAACTACCTTCGGTACATCAAAACACATAAACTCATAATATCGATCGCCACCGAACTTTAAGCGTGCAGACCCTACGGGTTCGAGAACAATGTAGACATGACCGAGACACGTCTCTGGTCAATAACCAATAGCGGAACCTGGATGCTCATATTGGCTCCCACATATTCCACGAAGATCTTTATCGGTCAAACCGCATAACAACATATGTTGTTACCTTTGTCATCGGTATGTTACTTGCCCGAGATTCGATCGCCGGTATCTCAATACCTAGTTCAATCTCGTTACCGGCAAGTCTCTTTACTCGTTATGTAATGCACCATCCCGCAACTAACTCTTTAGTCACATTGCTTGCAAGGCTTATAGTGATGTGCATTACCGAGAGGGCCCAGAGATACCTCTCCGACAATCGGAGTGACAAATCCTAATCTCGAAATACGCCAAATCAACATGTACCTTCGGAGACACATGTAGAGCTCCTTTATAATCACCCAGTTACGTTGTGATGTTTGGTAGCACACAAAGTGTTCCTCCAGTAAACGGGAGTTGCATAATATCATAGTCATAGGAACATGTATAAGTCATGAAGAAAGCAATAGCAACACACTAAACGATCAAGTGCTAAGCTAACGGAATGGGTCAAGTCAATCACATCATTCTCTAATGATGTGATCCCGTTAATCAAATGACAACTCATGTCTATGGTTAGGAAACTTAACCATCTTTGATTAACGAGCTAGTCAAGTAGAGGCATACTAGTGACACTATGTTTGTCTATGTATTCACACATGTACTAAGTTTCCGGTTAATACAATTCTAGCATGAATAATAAACATTTATCAAGAAATAAGGAAATAAATAATAACTTTATTATTGCCTTTAGGGCATATATCCTTCAGTTTCCCACTTGCACTAGAGTCAATAATCTAGTTCACATCACCATGTGATTTGACACCAATATTCACATTTGTATGTGATTAACACCCATAGTTCACATCGTCATGTGACCAACACCCAAAGGGTTTACTAGAGTTAATAATCTAGTTCACATTGCCATGTGATTAGCACCCAAAGAGTACTAAGGTATGATCATGTTTTGCTCATGAGAGAAGTTTAGTCAACGGGTCTGTCACATTTAGAGCCGTATGTATTTTGCAAATATTCTATGTCTACAATGCGTTGCACGGAGCTACTCTAGATAATTGCTCCCACTTCCAATATATATCCAGATTGAGACTTAGAGTCATCTGGATTGGTGTAAAAGCTTGCACCGATGTAAATTTTAACAACGAACTATTTTATCACCTCCATAATCGAGAAACATCTCCTTAGTTCTCACTAAGGATATTCTTGACCACTGTCCAGTGATCTACTCCTAGATCAAAATTGTACTCCCTTGCCAAACTTAGAGCAAGGTATATAATAGGCCTAGTACACAGCATAGCATACTTTATAGAACCTATGACTGAGGCATAGGGAATGACTTTCATTCTCTTTCAATTTCTGCCATGGTCGGGATTTGAGTCTTACTCAATTTCACACCTTTGCAACACAGGCAAGAACTCCTTCTTTGACTGTTCCATTTTGAATTACTTCAAAATCTTAACAAGGTATGTACTCATTGAAAAAATCTTATCAAGCGTCTTGATCTATCTCTATAGATCTTGATGCTCAATGTGTAAGCAGCTTCACCGAGGTCTTTCTTTGAAAAACTCTTATTCAAGTATCCTTTTATGCTATCCAGAATTTCTATATCATTCCCAATCAACAATATGTCATCTACATATAGTTTTAGAAATGCTACAGAGCTCCCACTCACTTCCTTATAAATACAGGCTTCTCCAAAAGTCTGTATAAAACCATATGCTTTGATCAACTCATCAAAGCGTATATTCCAACTCCGAGATGCTTGCACCAGTCCATAGATGGATCATTGGAGCTTGCACACTTTGTTAGCACCTTTCGGATCGACAAAACCTTCTGGTTGCATCATATACAACTCTTCTTCCAGAAATCCATTCAGGAATGCAGTTTTGACATCCATTTGCCAAATTTCATAATCATAAAATGCGGCAATTGCTAACATGATTCGGACAGACTTAAGCATCGCTACGGGTGAGAAGGTCTCATCATAGTCAACCCCTTGAACTTGTCGAAAACCTTTCGCAACAAGTTGAGCTTTGTAGATAGTAACACTACTATCAGTGTTCGTCTTCCTCTTGAAGATCCATTTATTCTCAATGGCTTGCCGATCATTGGGCAAGTTAACCAAAGTCCATACTTTGTTCTCATACATGGATCCCATCTCAGATTTCATGGCCTTAAACCATTCTACAGAATCTGGACTCATCATTGCTTCCTCATAGTTTGTAGGTTTATCATGGTCTAGTAACATGACTTCCAGAATAGGATTACCCTACAACACTAGTGCGGACCGTACTATGGAAGACCTACGAGCTTTTGTAGTAACTTGATCTGAAGTTTCATGATCATCACCATTAGCTTCCTTACTAATTGGTGTAGGAATCACTAGAACTGATTTCTGTGATGAACTACTTTCCAATTTGGGAGAAGGTACAATTACCTTATCAAGCTCTACTTTCCTCCCACTCACTTCTTTCGAGAGAAACTCCTTCTCTAGAAAGGATCCATCTTAGCAACGAATATCTTGCTTTCAGATCTGTGATAGAAGGTGTACCCAACAGTTTCCTTTGGGTATTCTATGAAGACGCACTTCTCCGATTTGGGTTCGAGCTTATCAGGTTGAAACTTGCTACCTCTTGAGCACTGCGTTGGATTTCCCCGAAGAGGAGAGGATGATGCAGCAAAGTAGCGTAAGTATTTCCCTCAGTTTTTGAGAACCAAGGTATCAATCCAGTAGGAGACCACGCACAAGTCCCTTGTACCTACACAAAATGATAGCTACTCGCAACCAACGCGATTAGGGGTTGTCAGTCCCTTCATGGTCACTTACGAGAGTGAGATCTGATAGAGATGATAAATAATATTTTTGGTATTTTTGATAGATAGATGCAAAGTGAAAAGTAAAAGGCAAAGTAAAAACAAAGCAAGTAAATAAGGTAATGGAGATTGGTATGATGAGAATAGACCCGGGGGCCATAGGTTTCACTAGTGGCTTCTCTCAAGAGCATAGATATTCTACGGTGAGTGAACAAATTACTGTTGACCAATTGACAGAATTGAGCATAGTTATGAGTATATCTAGGTAATGATCATGTATATAGGAATCACGTCCGAGACAAGTAGATCGAAACGATTCTGCATCTACTACTATTACTCCACTCATCGACCGCTATCCAGCATGCATCTAGAGTATTAAGTTAAAAATAGAGTAATGCCTTAAGCAAGATGACATGATGTAGAGGGATAAATTCATGCAATATGATAAAAACCCCATCTTTTTATCCTCGATGCCAACAATACAATATGTGCCTTGTTGCCCCTTCTGTCACTGGGAAAGGACACCGCAAGATTGAACCCAAAGCTAAGAACTTCTCCCATTGCAAGAACTACCAATCTAGTTGGCCAAACCAAAAAGGATAATTCGAAGAGACTTGCAAAGATAACTCAACCATACATAAAAGAATTCAGAGAAGATTCAAATATTGTCCATAGATAATACTGGATCATAAACCCACAATTCATCGGTCTCAACAAACACACCGCAAAAAGAAGAAGATTACATTGAATAGATCTCCACGAGAGAGGGGGAGAACATTGTATTGAGATCCAAAAAGAGAGAAGAAGCCATCTAGCTACTAGCTATGGACCCGAAGGTCTGAAGTAAACTACTCACACTTCATCGGAGGGGCTATGGTGTTGATGTAGAAGCCCTCCGTGGTGAATGCCCCCTCCGGTGGAGCTCCGGAACAGGCCCCAAGATGGGATCTCATGAATACAGAAGGTTGCGGCGGTGGAATTAGCTTTTTGGCTCCTGTTCTGATCGTTTGGGGATATGTAGGTATATATAGGAGGAAGGAGTACGTCGGTGGAGCAACAGGGGGCCCACGAGGTAGGGGGCGCGCCCTCCACCCTCGTGACCGCCTCTGGCACTTCTTGGAGTAGGGTCCAAGTCTCCTGGATCATGTTCGGTGAGAAAATCACATTCCCGAAGGTTTCATTCCGTTTGGACTCCATTTGATATTCTGTTTCTTCGAAACACTGAAATAGGCAAAAAACAGCAATTCTGGGCTGGGCCTCTGGTTAATAGGTTAGTCCCAAAAATAATATAAAAGTGGAAAATAAAGCCCAATATAGTCCAAAACAGTAGATAAAGTAGCATGGAGCAATCAAAAATTACAGATACATTGGAGACGTATCAGGCATCCCCAAGCTTAATTCCTGCTCGTCCTCGAGTAGGTAAATGATAAAAAGAGAATTTTTGATGTGGAGTGATACTTTGGCATAATTTCAATGTAAATCTTCTTAATTGTGATATGAATATTCAGATCCGAAAGATTCAAGACAAAAGTTCATATTGACACAAAAATAATAATACTTCAAGCATACTAATCAAAGCAATCATGTCTTCTCAAAATAACATGGCAAAAGAAATTTCATCCCTACAAAATCATATAGTTAGGCTATGCTTCATTTTCGTCACACAAATATGTTCCCAACTTCTATACCCCCAATGACAAGCCAAGCAATTGTTTCATACTTAAATAATCTCAAACTTTTTCAACCTTCACGCAATACATGAGCGTGAGCCATGGATATAGCACTATGGGTGGAATAGAATATGATGATGGGGATTGTGTGGAGAAGACAAAAAAAGAGAAAGTCTCACATTGACGAGGATAATCAACGGGCTATGGAGCTGCCCATCAATTGATGTCAACATGAGGAGTAGGGATTGCCATGCAACGGATGCACTAGAGCTATGAATGCTCAACAAAAGAAAACTAGTGGGTGTGCATCCAACTTGCTTGCTCATTAAGACCTAGGGCATTTGAGGAAGCCCATCGTAGGAATATACAAGCCAAGTTCCATAATGAAAAATTCCCACTAGTATAAAAAGACAACTTATGAGACTCACTACATGAAGAACAAGGTGCTACTTTGAAGCACAATATATGAGACTCACTACATGAAGAACACGGTGCTACTTTGAAGCACAAGTGTGGAAGAAGAGATAGTAGCATTCCCTTTTTATTTATTTTCTTTTTTTGGGCCTTTCTTTTTTGGGGGGGGGCTTTCCTCTTTTTTTTGGCCTTTCTTTTTTGTTCTTTTGGCCTTTTTTGGGCGATGCTCTAATAATGATGATCATCACACTTCTATTGATTACAACATAAGGATTACAACTCGAGACTTAGAACAAGATATGACTCTATATGAATGCCTCCGGCAGTGTACCGGGATGGTGCAATGAATCAAGAGTGACACGTATGAAAAGTAATGCATGGTGGCTTTGCCACAAATACAATGTCAACTACATGATCATGCAATGGCAATATGACAAAGGTAATGTATGTCATGATGATGATGATGGAAGTTGCATGGCAATATATCTCGGAATAGCTATGGAAATGCCATGATAGGTAGGTATGGTGGCTGTTTTGAGGAAGATAAAAGGAGGTTTATGTGTGATAGAGCGTATCGTATCACGGGGTTTGGATGCACCGGCGAAGTTTGCACCAACTCTCAAGGTGAGAAAGGGCAATGCACGGTACCGAAGAGGCTAGCAAAGGTGGAAAGGTGAGAGTGCGTATAATCCATGGACTCAACATTAGTCAAAAGAACTCATATACTTATTGCAAAAATTTAGAAGTCATCAAAAATCAAGTACTACGCGCATGCTCCTAGGGGGATAGATTGGTAGGAAAAGACCATCGCTCGTCCCCGACCGCCACTCATAAGGATGCACATGCCAGGTACACTTCATGTTTCAAATTTGTTACACAACTTTAACCATACATGCATGCTACGGGATTTGCAAACTTCAACACAAGCATTCTTTGAATTCATAATTACCCAACTAGCACGACTTTGATATTATCACCTCCATATCTCAAAACAATTATCAAGCATCAAACTTATCTTGGTATTCAACACACTCAAAAGAAAGTTTCACATATCTTGAACACCAAGTATATTAACATTAAGCAAATTACCATGCTATTAACGACTCTCAAAATAATCTAAGTGAAGCATGAGAGATCAATAGTTTCTTTAAAACAAATCCACCACCATGCTCTAAAAGATCTAAGTGAAGTACTAGAGCAAAAATTATCACGCTCAAAAGATATAAGTGAAGCACTATGAGCAAAACTATCAAGCTCAAAAGATATAAGTGAAGCACATAGAGTATTCTATCAAATTCCAATTCATGTATGGCTCTCTCAAAAGGTGTGTACATCAAGGATGATTGTGGTAAACTAACAAGCAAAGACGCAAATAATACAAGACGCTCCAAGCAAAACACATATCATGTGGTGAATAAAAATATAGCTCCAAGTAAATTACCGATGGAAGTGGACGAAAGAGGGGATGCCTTCCGGGGCATCCCCAAGCTTTGACTTTTTGGTGTCCTTGGATTATCTTGGGGGTGCCATGGGCATCCCCAATCTTAGTCTCTTGCCACTCCTTGTTCCATAATCCATCAAAAGAATTCACCCAAAACTTGAAAACTTCACAACACAAAACTCAACAGAAATCTCGTGAGCTCCGTTAGAGAAAGAAAACAAAAGACTACTTCAAGGTACTGTAATGAACTCATTCTTTATTTATATTGGTGTTAAACCTACTGTATTCCAACTTCTCTATGGATTATAAACTATTTTATTAGCCATAGATTCATCAAAATAAGCAAACAACACACGCAAAACAGAATCTGTCAAAAACATAACAGTCTGTAGCAATCTGTAACTAACGCAAACTTCTGGAACTCTAAA
>NC_041393.1:382185795-382186358 GCF_002162155.2 Triticum dicoccoides | reverse complement strand
ATTCTACCAAAATAGGAAGTCCTGGACAATTTGTTTATTGATCAGCAGCAAAAAGAATCAACGCAAAATCACGTTCCTGTGATTTAACAAAATTATATTCGTGCGTGCAAAGTTTCTATTTTTCAGCAGAATCAAATCAACTATCATCGTAGGTTATCCTATAGGTTCTACTTGGCACAAACACTAATTAAAACATAAAACCACATCCAAACAGAAGCTAGATGGATTATTTATTCCTAAACAGAAGCAAAAACAAAAAATACAAAATAAAATTGGGTTGCCTCCCAACAAGCGCTATCGTTTAACGCCCCTAGCTAGGCATAAAAGAAAGGATAGATCTAGGTATTGCCATCTTTGGTAGGCAATCCATAAGTGGCTCTCATGATAGATTCATATGGTAATTTTATTTTATTTCTAGGGAAGTGTTCCATGCCCTTCTTT
Source organism: Triticum dicoccoides (assembly GCF_002162155.2). NCBI lineage: Eukaryota > Viridiplantae > Streptophyta > Magnoliopsida > Poales > Poaceae > Triticum > Triticum dicoccoides. Next base: position 382,185,917 of record NC_041393.1, on the reverse strand, counting down.
AAGGGAAATTGGAATCGAATATTCCCTTCCTTCATATCAATAATTGCACCAATCGTTCTAAGGAAAGGTCTACCAAGAATAATAGGACATGAAGGATTGCAATCTATATCAAGAACGATAAA
>NC_041393.1:382181446-382184685 GCF_002162155.2 Triticum dicoccoides | reverse complement strand
TACTTAGAGATAAAAGCATCTTTGCACTTGTTCCAAGAATCAATACTATTTTTAGGCAAAGACGAAAACCAAACTTTAGCACGATATCTAAGTGAAAACGGAAATAACTTCAAATTGACAATATTGTTATCCGTATCTTTTTTCTTTTGCATATCACACAAATCAACAAAACTGTTTAGATGAGTAGCAGCATCTTCACTAGGAAGGCCGGCGAACTGATCTTTCATAACAAGATTCAACAAAGCGGTATTGATTTCACAAGGCTCGTCATTATTAAGAGGAGCAATCGGAGTACTAAGGAAATCATTATTATTGGTATTCGAGAAGTCACACAATTTGGTATTATCTTGCGCCATGGCAACAAGTAATCCAACACACAAGCAAACAGAAAGGCAACGAGAAAAAGGCAAACGGGAAAGAGAAGAGGAGATTGGGAAAGAGAGGGCGAATAAAATGGCAAGGGTGAAGTGGGGGAGAGGAAAACGAGAGGCAAATGGCAAATAATGTAATGCGAGAGATAGGGATTGTGATGGGTACTTGGTATTGTTTACTTGCTTGCGTGAGCCTCCCCGGCAACGGCGCCAGAAATTCTTCTTGCTACCTCTTGGGCACTGCATTGGATTTCCCCGAAGAGGGGAGGATGATGCAGCAAAGTAGCATAAGTATTTCCCTCAGTTTTTGAGAACCAAGGTATCAATCTAGTAGGAGACCACGCACAAGTCCCTTGTACCTACACAAAACGATAGCTACTCAAAACCAACACGATTAGGGGTTGTCAATCCCTTCATGGTCACTTACGAGAGTGAGATCTGATAGAGATGATAAATAATAATTTTGGTATTTTTGATAGATAGATGCAAAGTGAAAAGTAAAAGGCAAAGTAAAAACAAAGCAAGTAAATAAGGTAATGGAGATTGGTATGATGAGAATAGACCCGGGGGCCATAGGTTTCACTAGTGGCTTCTCTCAAGAGCATAGATATTCTACGGTGGGTGAACAAATTACTGTTGAGCAATTGACAGAATTGAGCATAGTTATGAGTATATCTAGGTAATGATCATGTATATAGGCATCACGTCCGAGACAAGTAGATCGAAACGATTCTGCATCTACTACTATTACTCCACTCATCGACCGCTATCCAGCATGCATCTAGAGTATTAAGTTAAAAACAGAGTAACGCCTTAAGCAAGATGACATGATGTAGAGGGATAAATTCATGCAATATGACAAAAACCCCATCTTGTTATCCTCGATGGCAACAATACAATACGTGCCTTGCTGCCCCTTCTGTCACTGGGAAAGGACACCGCAAGATTGAACCCAAAGCTAAGAACTTCTCCCATTGCAAGAACTACCAATCTAGTTGGCCAAACCAAAAAGGATAATTCGAAGAGACTTGCAAAGATAACTCAACCATACATAAAAGAATTCAGAGAAGATTCAAATATTGTCCATAGATAATACTGGATCATAAACCCACAATTCATCGGTCTCAACAAACACACCGCAAAAAGAAGAAGATTACATTGAATAGATCTCCACAAGAGAGGGGGAGAACATTGTATTGAGATCCAAAAAGAGAGAAGAAGCCATCTAGCTACTAGCTATGGACCCGAAGGTCTGAAGTAAACTACTCACACTTCATCGGAGGGGCTATGGTGTTGATGTAGAAGCCCTCCGTGGTGAATGCCCCCTCCGGTGGAGCTCCGGAACAGGCCCCAAGATGGGATCTCATGGATACAGAAGGTTGCGGCGGTGGAATTAGCTTTTTGGCTCCTGTTCTGATCGTTTGGGGATATGTAGGTATATATAGGAGGAAGGAGTACGTCGGTGGAGCAACAGGGGGGCCACGAGGTAGGGGGCGCGCCCTCCACCCTCGTGACCGCCTCTGGCACTTCTTGGAGTAGGGTCCAAGTCTCCTGGATCATGTTCGGTGAGAAAATCACATTCCCGAAGGTTTCATTCCGTTTGGACTCCATTTGATATTCTGTTTCTTCGAAACACTGAAATAGGCAAAAAACAGCAATAATGGGCTGGGCCTCTGGTTAATAGGTTAGTCCCAAAAATAATATAAAAGTGGAAAATAAAGCCCAATATAGTCCAAAACAGTAGATAAAGTAGCATGGAGCAATCAAAAATTACAGATACGTTGGAGACGTATCAGGCATCCCCAAGCTTAATTACTGCTCGTCCTCGAGTAGGTAAATGATAAAAAGAGAATTTTTGATGTGGAGTGATACTTTGGCATAATTTCAATGTAAATCTTCTTAATTGTGATATGAATATTCAGATCCGAAAGATTCAAGACAAAAGTTCATATTGACACAAAAATAATAATACTTCAAGCATACTAATCAAAGCAATCATGTCTTCTCAAAATAACATGGCAAAAGAAAGTTCATCCCTACAAAATCATATAGTTAGGCTATGCTTCATTTTCGTCACACAAATATGTTCCCAACTTCTATACCCCCAATGACAAGCCAAGCAATTGTTTCATACTTAAATAATCTCAAACTTTTTCAACCTTCACGCAATACATGAGCGTGAGCCATGGATATAGCACTATGGGTGGAATAGAATATGATGATGGGGATTGTGTGGAGAAGACAAAAAAAGAGAAAGTCTCACATTGACGAGGATAATCAACGGGCTATGGAGCTGCCCATCAATTGATGTCAACATGAGGAGTAGGGATTGCCATGCAACGGATGCACTAGAGCTATGAATGCTCAACAAAAGAAAACTAGTGGGTGTGCATCCAACTTGCTTGCTCATTAAGACCTAGGGCATTTGAGGAAGCCCATCGTAGGAATATACAAGCCAAGTTCCATAATGAAAAATTCCCACTAGTATAAAAAGACAACTTATGAGACTCACTACATGAAGAACAAGGTGCTACTTTGAAGCACAATATATGAGACTCACTACATGAAGAACACGGTGCTACTTTGAAGCACAAGTGTGGAAGAAGAGATAGTAGCATTCCCTTTTTATTTATTTTCTTTTTTTGGGCCTTTCTTTTTTGGGGGGGGGCTTTCCTCTTTTTTTTGGCCTTTCTTTTTTGTTCTTTTGGCCTTTTTTGGGCGATGCTCTAATAATGATGATCATCACACTTCTATTGATTACAACATAAGGATTACAACTCGAGACTTAGAACAAGATATGACTCTATATGAATGCCTCCGGCAGTGTACCGGGATGGTGCAATGAATCAAGAGTGACACGTATGAAAA
>NC_041393.1:382112071-382180762 GCF_002162155.2 Triticum dicoccoides | reverse complement strand
GCTATGGAAATGCCATGATAGGTAGGTATGGTGGCTGTTTTGAGGAAGATAAAAGGAGGTTTATGTGTGATAGAGCGTATCGTATCACGGGGTTTGGATGCACCGGCGAAGTTTGCACCAACTCTCAAGGTGAGAAAGGGCAATGCACGGTACCGAAGAGGCTAGCAAAGGTGGAAAGGTGAGAGTGCGTATAATCCATGGACTCAACATTAGTCAAAAGAACTCATATACTTATTGCAAAAATTTAGAAGTCATCAAAAATCAAGTACTACGCGCATGCTCCTAGGGGGATAGATTGGTAGGAAAAGACCATCGCTCGTCCCCGACCGCCACTCATAAGGATGCACATGCCAGGTACACTTCATGTTTCAAATTTGTTACACAACTTTAACCATACATGCATGCTATGGGATTTGCAAACTTCAACACAAGCATTCTTTGAATTCATAATTACCCAACTAGCACGACTTTGATATTATCACCTCCATATCTCAAAACAATTATCAAGCATCAAACTTATCTTGGTATTCAACACACTCAAAAGAAAGTTTCACATATCTTGAACACCAAGTATATTAGCATTAAGCAAATTACCATGCTATTAACGACTCTCAAAATAATCTAAGTGAAGCATGAGAGATCAATAGTTTCTTTAAAACAAATCCACCACCGTGCTCTAAAAGATCTAAGTGAAGTACTAGAGCAAAAATTATCACGCTCAAAAGATATAAGTGAAGCACTATGAGCAAAACTATCAAGCTCAAAAGATATAAGTGAAGCACATAGAGTATTCTATCAAATTCCAATTCATGTATGGCTCTCTCAAAAGGTGTGTACATCAAGGATGATTGTGGTAAACTAACAAGCAAAGACGCAAATAATACAAGACGCTCCAAGCAAAACACATATCATGTGGTGAATAAAAATATAGCTCCAAGTAAATTACCGACGGAAGTGGACGAAAGAGGGGATGCCTTCCGGGGCATCCCCAAGCTTTGACTTTTTGGTGTCCTTGGATTATCTTGGGGGTGCCATGGGCATCCCCAATCTTAGTCTCTTGCCACTCCTTGTTCCATAATCCATCAAAAGAATTCACCCAAAACTTGAAAACTTCACAACACAAAACTCAACAGAAATCTCGTGAGCTCCGTTAGAGAAAGAAAACAAAAGACTACTTCAAGGTACTGTAATGAACTCATTCTTTATTTATATTGGTGTTAAACCTACTGTATTCCAACTTCTCTATGGATTATAAACTATTTTATTAGCCATAGATTCATCAAAATAAGCAAACAACACACGCAAAACAGAATCTGTCAAAAACATAACAGTCTGTAGCAATCTGTAACTAACGCAAACTTCTGGAACTCTAAATATTCTACCAAAATAGGAAGTCCTGGACAATTTGTTTATTGATCAGCAGCAAAAAGAATCAACGCAAAATCACGTTCCTGTGATTTAACAAAATTATATTCGTGCGTGCAAAGTTTCTATTTTTCAGCAGAATCAAATCAACTATCATCGTAGGTTATCCTATAGGTTCTACTTGGCACAAACACTAATTAAAACATAAAACCACATCCAAACAGAAGCTAGATGGATTATTTATTCCTAAACAGAAGCAAAAACAAAAAATACAAAATAAAATTGGGTTGCCTCCCAACAAGCGCTATCGTTTAACGCCCCTAGCTAGGCATAAAAGAAAGGATAGATCTAGGTATTGCCATCTTTGGTAGGCAATCCATAAGTGGCTCTCATGATAGATTCATATGGTAATTTTATTTTATTTCTAGGGAAGTGTTCCATGCCCTTCTTTAAGGGAAATTGGAATCGAATATTCCCTTCCTTCATATCAATAATTGCACCAATCGTTCTAAGGAAAGGTCTACCAAGAATAATAGGACATGAAGGATTGCAATCTATATCAAGAACGATAAATTCTACGGGCACATAATTCCTATTGGCAACAATAAGAACATTATTAACTCTTCCCATAGGCTTTTTAATAGTGGAATCCACAAGATGTAAGTTTAGAGAGCAATCATCAAAGTCACGGAAATCTAGCAAATCACACAAAGTTTTGGGAATAGTAGAGACACTAGCACCCAAATCACACAAAGCATGGAACTCATAATTTTTAATTTTAATTTTGATAGTAGGTTCCCACTCATCATAGAGTTTTCTAGGGATAGAAACTTTCAACTCAAGTTTTTCTTCATAAGATTGCATCAAGGCATCAACAATGTGTTCGGTAAAGGCCTTATTTTGACTATAAGCATGAGGAGAATCTAGCATGAATTGCAACAAGGAAATACAACCAATCAAAGAGCAATTTTCATAATTAAATTCCTTGAGATCCAAAATAGTGGGTTTAGCAACATCTAGGTTTTTATTTCTTTCAATCCCACTTTCATCAATTTCATCATCAAGATCTAGAAACTCCGAATTCTTAGAACGCCTTCTAGGTAAAGGAAGATCATATTCAGTTTCATCAAGATTCATATTGCAAAACAAAGATTTAATGGGGGACACATCAATAACTTTTAGATCTTCATCTTGATTTTCATAGGAATTGGAAGAACACGCTTTCATAAAGGCATCTTTGGAAGCACGCATCCTAGCGGTTCTTTCTTTGCACTCATCAATGGAAATTCTCATGGCTTTGAGAGACTCATTGATATCATGCTTAGGAGGAATAGATCTAAGCTTTAAAGAATCAATTTCAAGAGAAATTCTATCAACGTTCCTAGCCAAATCATCAACTTTAAGCAATTTCTCTTCAAGCAAAGCATTAAAATTCTTTTGTGAATTCATAAACTCTTTAACACTACTCTCAAATTCAGAGGGCATCTTATTAAAATTTCCATAAGAGTTGTTGTAGGAATTCCCATAATTATTAGAAGGATTACTAGGATAAGGCCTAGGATTAAAATTCACTCTATAAGCGTTGTTTCCAAAACTATTCCTACCAACAAAATTCACATGCATAGATTCATTATTATTCTCAAGCAAGGTAGATAAAGGCATATCATTGGGATCAAGAGGAGTATTTTTAGGAGCAAACATCTTCATAAGTTCATCCATCTTTTCACTCAAAACATTGATTTCTTCTATAGCATGCACTTTTTTACTAGAAGATCTTTTGGTGTGCCATTGAGAATAATTAGCCATAATATTATCAAGCAATTTTGTAGCATCTCCTAACGTAATTTCCATAAACGTGCCTCCCGTGGCCGAATCTAAAAGATTTCTAGAAGCAAAATTCAATCCGGCATAAAAATTTGTATGATCATCCATAAATTCAAACCATGAGTAGGGCAATTGTGAAGCATCAATTTCATTCTTTCCCAAGATTGGGCAACATGCTCATGATCAAGTTGTTTAAAATTCATAATATCGTTCCTAAGAGTGATGATCTTAGCGGGAGAAAAATACTTAGAGATAAAAGCATCTTTGCACTTGTTCCAAGAATCAATACTATTTTTAGGCAAAGACGAAAACCAAACTTTAGCACGATATCTAAGTGAAAACGGAAATAACTTCAAATTGACAATATTGTTATCCGTATCTTTTTTCTTTTGCATATCACACAAATCAACAAAACTGTTTAGATGAGTAGCAGCATCTTCACTAGGAAGGCCGGCGAACTGATCTTTCATAACAAGATTCAACAAAGCGGTATTGATTTCACAAGGCTCGTCATTATTAAGAGGAGCAATCGGAGTACTAAGGAAATCATTATTATTGGTATTCGAGAAGTCACACAATTTGGTATTATCTTGCGCCATGGCAACAAGTAATCCAACACACAAGCAAACAGAAAGGCAACGAGAAAAAGGCAAACGGGAAAGAGAAGAGGAGATTGGGAAAGAGAGGGCGAATAAAATGGCAAGGGTGAAGTGGGGGAGAGGAAAACGAGAGGCAAATGGCAAATAATGTAATGCGAGAGATAGGGATTGTGATGGGTACTTGGTATTGTTTACTTGCTTGCGTGAGCCTCCCCGGCAACGGCGCCAGAAATTCTTCTTGCTACCTCTTGGGCACTGCATTGGATTTCCCCGAAGAGGGGAGGATGATGCAGCAAAGTAGCATAAGTATTTCCCTCAGTTTTTGAGAACCAAGGTATCAATCCAGTAGGAGACCACGCACAAGTCCCTTGTACCTACACAAAACGATAGCTACTCAAAACCAACACGATTAGGGGTTGTCAATCCCTTCATGGTCACTTACGAGAGTGAGATCTGATAGAGATGATAAATAATAATTTTGGTATTTTTGATAGATAGATGCAAAGTGAAAAGTAAAAGGCAAAGTAAAAACAAAGCAAGTAAATAAGGTAATGGAGATTTGTATGATGAGAATAGACCCGGGGGCCATAGGTTTCACTAGTGGCTTCTCTCAAGAGCATAGATATTCTACGGTGGGTGAACAAATTACTGTTGAGCAATTGACAGAATTGAGCATAGTTATGAGTATATCTAGGTAATGATCATGTATATAGGCATCACGTCCGAGACAAGTAGATCGAAACGATTCTGCATCTACTACTATTACTCCACTCATCGACCGCTATCCAGCATGCATCTAGAGTATTAAGTTAAAAACAGAGTAACGCCTTAAGCAAGATGACATGATGTAGAGGGATAAATTCATGCAATATGACAAAAACCCCATCTTGTTATCCTCGATGGCAACAATACAATACGTGCCTTGCTGCCCCTTCTGTCACTGGGAAAGGACACCGCAAGATTGAACCCAAAGCTAAGCACTTCTCCCATTGCAAGAACTACCAATCTAGTTGGCCAAACCAAAAAGGATAATTCGAAGAGACTTGCAAAGATAACTCAACCATACATAAAAGAATTCAGAGAAGATTTAAATATTGTCCATAGATAATACTGGATCATAAACCCACAATTCATCGGTCTCAACAAACACACCGCAAAAAGAAGAAGATTACGTCGAATAGATCTCCACGAGAGAGGGGGAGAACATTGTATTGAGATCCAAAAAGAGAGAAGAAGCCATCTAGCTACTAGCTATGGACCCGAAGGTCTGAAGTAAACTACTCACACTTCATCGGAGGGGCTATGGTGTTGATGTAGAAGCCCTCCGTGGTGGATGCCCCCTCCGGCGGAGCTCCGGATCAGGCCCCAAGATGGGATCTCGTGGATACAGAAGGTTGCGGCGGTGGAATTAGGTTTTTGGCTCCTGTTCTGATTGTTTGGGGATACGTAGGTATATATAGGAGGAAGGAGTACGTCAGTGGAGCAACAGGGGGCCCACGAGGTAGGGGCGCGCCCTCCACCCTCGTGACCGCCTCTGGCACTTCTTGGAGTAGGGTCCAAGTCTCCTGGATCACGTTCGGTGAGAAAATCACGTTCCCGAAGGTTTCATTCTGTTTGGACTCTGTTTGATATTCTGTTTCTTCGAAACACTGAAATAGGCAAAAAGCCAGCAATTCTAGGTTGGGCCTCCGGTTAATAGGTTAGTCCCAAAAATAATATAAAAGTGGAAAATAAAGCCCAATATAGTCCGAAATAGTAGATAAAGTAGCATGGAGCAATCAAAAATTATAGATACGTTGGAGACGTATCAAAACTTTTCACATAAGCATCGCAGCCCCAAACTTTGAGAAACGACAACTTTGGTTTCTTGCCAAACCACAGTTCATAAGGCGTCGTCTCAATGGATTTTGATGGTGCCCTATTTAAAGTGAATGCAGCTGTCTCTAATGCATAACCCCAAAACAATGGTGGTAACTCGGTAAGATACATCATATATCGCACCATATCCAATAAAGTGTGGTTATGACGTTCGGACACACCATAATGTTGTGGTGTTCCAGGTGGCGTGAGCTGTGAAATTATTCCACATTGTTTTATATGAAGGCCAAACTCGTAACTCAAATATTCTCCTCCACGATCAGATTGTAGAAACTTTATTTTCTTGTTATGATGATTCTCCCCTTCACTCTGAAATTCTTTGAACTTTTCAAACGTTTTAGACTTGTGTTTCATTAAGTAGATATACCCATATCTGCTCAAATCATCTGTGAAGGTTAGCAAATAATGATACTCGCCACGAGCATCAACACTCATTGGACCGCATACATCGGTATGTATTATTTCCAACAAGTCAATAGCTCGTTCCATTGTTCCGGAGAATGGAGTTTTAGTCATCTTGACCAAAAGGCACGGTTCGCAAGCATCAAATGATTCATAACCAAGTGATTCCGAAAATCCATCTTTATGGAGTTTCTTCATGCGCTTTACACTGATATGACCCAAACGGCAGTGCCACAAATAAGTTGCACTATCATTATTAACTTTGCATCTTTTGGCATCAATATTTATGAATATGTGTATCACTACGATCGAGATCCAACAAACTATTTTCATTGGGTGTATTACCATTGAAGGTTTTATTCATGTAAACAGAACAACAATTATTCTCTGATTTTAAATGAATAACCGTATTGCAATAAACATGATCAAATCATATTCATGCTCAACACAAACGCCAAATAACATTTATTTAGGTTTAACACTAATCCCGAAAGTATAGGGAGTGTGCGATGATGATCATATCAATCTTGGAACCACTTCCAACACACATTGTCACTTCACCCTCAACTAGTCTCTGTTTATTCTGTAACTCCTGTTTCGAGTTACTAATTTTTAGCAACTGAACAAGTATAAAATACTCAGGGGCTACTATAAATACTAGTAAGGTACACATCAATAACCTTTATATCAAATATAATTTTGTTCACTTTGCCCTCCTTCTTATCCACCAAATATTCAGGGCATTTCCGCTTCCAGTGACCATTTCCTTTGTAGTGTAAGCACTCAGCTTCAGGCTTTGGTCCAGCTTTGGGTTTCTTCGCGGGAGTGACAACTTGCTTGTCATTCTACTTGAAGTTCCCTTTCTTTCCCTTTGCCCTTTTCTTGAAACTAGTGGTCTTGACAATCATCAACACTTGATGCTCTTTCTTGATTTCTACCTTCGTCGGTTTGAACATCACGAAGGGCTCGGGAATCGTTTTCGTCATCCCTTTGATACTATAGTTCATCACGAAGTTCTACTAACTTGGTGATGGTGACTAGAGAACTCTGTCAATCACTATCTTATCTTGAAGATTAACTCCCACTTGATTCAAGCGATTGTAGTACCCAGACAATCTGAGCACATGCTCACTAGTTGAGCAATTCTCCTCCATCTTTTAGCTATAGAACTTGTTGGAGACTTCATATCTCTCAACTCGGGTATTTGCTTGAAATATTAACTTCAACTCCTGGAACATCTCATATGGTCCATGACGTTCAAAACGTCTTTGAAGTCCCTATTCTAAGCTGTTAAGCATGGTGCACTAAACTATCAAGTAGTCATCATATTGAGCTAGCCAAACGTTCATAACATCTGCATTTGCTCCTGCAATAGGTCTGTCACCTAGCGGTGCATCAAGGACATAATTCTTCTGTGCAGCAATGAGGATAAACCTCAGATCACGGATCCAGCCTGCATCATTGCTACTATCATCTTTGAACTTAGTTTTCTCTAGGAATACATATAAAACATAGGGAAGCAACAACGCGAGCTATTGATCTACAACATAATTTGCAAAATACCATCAGGACTAAGTTCATGATAAATTAAAGTTCATTAATCATATTACTTAAGAACTCCCACTTAGATAGACATCCCTCTAATCATATAAGTGATCACGTGATCCAAATCAACTAAACCATGTCCGATCATCACGTGAGATGGAGTAGTTTTCAATGGTGAACATCATTATGTTGATCATATCTACTATATGATTCACGCTCGACCTTTCGGTCTCAGTGTTCCGAGGCCATATCTGTATATGCTAGGCTCATCAAGTTTAACCTGAGTATTCCGTGTGTGCAACTGTTTTGCACCCGTTGTATTTGAACGTAGAGCCTATCACACCCGATCATCACGTGGTGTCTCAGCACGAAGAACTTTCGCAACGGTGCATACTCAGGGAGAACACTTATACCTTGAAATTTAGTGAGAGATCATCTTATAATGCTACCGTCGATCTAAGCAAAATAAGATGCATAAAAGATAAACATCACATGCAATCAATATAAGTGATATGATATGGCCATCATCATCTTGTGCTTGTGATCTCTATCTTCGAAGCACCGTCATTATCACCATCGTCACCGGCGTGACACCTTGATCTCCATCGTAGCATCGTTGTCGTTTCGCCAACTATTGCTTCTACGACTATCGCTACTGCTTAGTGATAAAGTAAAGCAATTACAGGGCGATTGCATTGCATACAATAAAGCGACAACCATATGGCTCTTGCCAGTTGCCGATAACTCGGTTACAAAATATGATCATCTCATACAATAAAATATAGCATCATGTCTTGACCATATCACATCACAACATGCCCTGCAAAAACAAGTTAGACGTCCTCTACTTTGTTGTTGCAAGTTTTACGTGGCTGCTATGGGCTGAGCAAGAATCGTTCTTATGTATGCATCAAAACCACAACGATAGTTCGTCAAGTTAGTGTTGTTTTAACCTTCTCAAGGAACGGGCGTAGCCACACTCGATTCAACTAAAGTTAGAGAAACTGACACCCGCCAGCCACCTGTGTGCAAAGCACGTTGGTAGAACCAGTCTCGCGTAAGCGTATGCGTAATGTCAGTCCAGGCCGCTTCATCCAACAATACCGCCGAACCAAAGTATGACATGCTGGTAAGCAGTATGACTTGTATCGCCCACAACTCACTTGTGTTCTACTCGTGCATATAACATCTACGCATAAAACCAGGCTCGGATGCCACTGTTGGGAATGTAGTAATTTCAAAAAAGTTCCTACGCACACACAAGATCATGGTGATGCATAGCAACGAGAGGGGAGAGTGTTGTCCACGTACCCTCATAGACCGAAAGCGGAAGCGTTAGCACAACGCGGTTGATGTAGTCGTACGTCTTCACGATCCGACCGATCAAGTACCGAACGTACGGCACCTCCGAGTTCAACACACGTTCAGCTCGATGACATCCCACGAACTCCGATCCAGCAGAGCTTTGCGGGAGAGTTCTGTTAGCATGACGGCGTGATCACGGTGTCGATGATGCTACCAACGCAGGGCTTTGCCTAAGCACCACTACGATATTACCGAGGTGGAATATGGTGGAGAGGGGCACCGCACACGGCTAAGAGATCAAGAGATCAATTGTTATGTCTAGAGGTGCCCCCTGCCCCCGTATATAAAGGAGGGAGGGAGAGGCCGGCCCTAGAGGAGGGCGCGCCAAGTGTGGGGAGTCCTACTAGGACTCCCAAATCCTAGTAGGATTCCCCTTTCCTTTTCGGAGTAGGAGAGAAAGAAAGAGGAGGAGAGGAAGAAGAAGAAGGGGGTTGCACCCCTTGTCCAATTCGGACCAGAGGGGGGCGCGTGCCTCCTTCCTTTTGGCCTCTCTCCTCTATTCCCGTATGGCCCAATAAGGCCCATATACTCCCAAGCGAATTCCCATAACTCTCTGGTACTCCGAAAAATACCCGAATCACTCGGAACCTTTCCGAAGTCCGAATATAGTCATCCAATATATTGATCTTTACGTCTCGACCATTTCGAGACTCCTCTTCATGTCCCCGATCTCATCCGGGACTCCGAACCACCTTCGGTACATCAAAACACATAAACTCATAATACCGATCGTCGCCGAACTTTAAGCGTGCGGACCCTACGGGTTCGAGAACAATGTAGACATGACCGAGACACGTCTCCGGTCAATAACCAATAGCGGAACCTGGATGCTCATATTGGCTCCCAAATATTCTACGAAGATCTTTATCGGTCAAACTGCATAACAACAGACGTTGTTCCCTTTGTCATCGGTATGTTACTTGCCCGAGATTCGATCGTCGGTATCTCAATACCTAGTTCAATATCGTTACCGGCAAGTCTCTCTTTACTTGTTATGTAATGCACCATCCCGCAACTAACTCATTAGTCACATTGCTTGCAAGGCTTATAGTGATGTGCATTACCGAGAGGGCCCAGAGATACCTCTCCGACAATCGGAGTGACAAATCCTAATCTCGAAATACGCCAAATCAACGTGTACCTTCGGAGACACCTGTAGAGCTCCTTTATAATCACCCAGTTGCGTTGTGACGTTTGGTAGCACACAAAGTGTTCCTCCAGTAAACGGGAGTTGCATAATCTCATAGTCATTGGAACATGTATAAGTCATGAAGAAAGCAATAGCAACATACTAAACGATCAAGTGCTAAGCTAACGGAATGGGTCAAGTCAATCACATCATTCTCTAATGATGTGATCCCGTTAATCAAATGACAACTCATGTCTATGGTTAGGAAACTTAAGCATCTTTGATTAACGAGCTAGTCAAGTAGAGGCATACTAGTGACACTATGTTTGTCTATGTATTCACACATGTACTGAGTTTTCGATTAATACAATTCTAGCATGAATAATAAACATTTATCATGAAATAAGGAAATAAATAATAACTTTATTATTGCCTCTAGGGCATATTTCCTTCATTTACATGGATGCTTCAGACCTTTGCGAAGCCTTTTGAAGGAAGGCGACGCCTGTGATGAAGGGATTGTGAAATCAAAGTCGTCAGGACTTTCTTGCTGAGTCTCAAGCACCAGAGTGGTGACTTGAGCTGTAGGAGTGTACAGAATAGCTTCATCATCCACTGGCATATCTTGAGTGACTGGCGTCATAGGACGAGGAGTCAGAGGACGGCCAATACTGATGAATTCACTGCTTGTTGGAGGAGGCCATGATACCATGGGATTTGGTTCAATCTGAGGAAGGACTTCATCATCTTCAACATGGTCATCATGGCCAATGTCTTTAGCTGTGATAGGATCAGTAGCTGGAACTTCTTCGTCTTCAGGAGCCTCTGTGGAAGCAGGCACATGGATCACAAGATGGCGCTCACGGTTTGTTGAGGTAGGTAGGGCAACAAAGATTGGTTCGACGTTCAGGTGTTCTGGGGCAGAAACACGCTCTTTGCATGAAGACTTTGAAGCTTTAGTCTTTAGATTCTTCTTGGAGGGAGCAGTTGAGGGAGTGCTGGATTAGGGGGTCCTCAGACAGCCGGACTATATACTTTGGCCAGACTGTTGGACTATGAAGACACAAGGTTGAAGACTTCGTCCCGTGTCCGGGTGGGACTCTCCTTTGCGTGGAAGGCAAGCTTAGCAATTCGGATATGTAGATCTCCTTCTCTGTAACCAACTCTGTGTAATCCTAGCCCCCTCCAGTGTCTATATAAACCGGAGGGTTTAGTCCGTAGGACAACAACAATCATAATCATAGGCTAGCTTCTAGGGTTTAGCCTCTATGATCTCGGGGTAGATCAACTCTTGTAATACTCATATCATCAAGATCAATCAAGCAGGAAGTAGGGTATTACCTCCATCAAGAGGGCCTAAACCTGGCTAAACATTGTGTCCCCCGCCTCCAGTTACCATTAGCCTTAGACGCACAGTTTGGGACCCCCTACCCGAGATCCACCGGTTTTGACACCGACAGCAATGTTAGGGGCTTCTTGAAGCTTTCTCTTCCTAGCTTCAGCCTCAGCTTGCCTTGTCTTCTTCTGTTCTGAAGCTGCTGAGGGGACCTTTGGCTTCGAGTCAGTCATGCTAGCAGGGAAGACAATGCTTGGTTGTCCCTACCTTGGAGCATTGGGATTGGCTTCAGCAGGCTTCTTGTTCTTAGCAGCAAGCTTGGGGTCAGTGCCAGGACACCCAAGTGCCTTTCTCTTCTCAGCCTCATTGTGCACTTGCACACATTTTTGCGCATAATACTTCATGCGCTCGCGTGAGCCTTTGTCTTCTTCATGCTTCTTGTTAAACTCGGCCTTGAGGTCATTCATCCTTTGCTTGAATATTTGCACATCGGCAACACTGAGCTTGGCCATGTGCTTCTTGAAATGTGTCTTCTCATAGTCTATCTTGTTCTTGAGCTCAATGATTTTCTGAGCCAAGGCAAGTACATTGGGAATGGCTCCGTGAAAGGTGACGCTGATGACCACTGGCAGCTGCAAATCATCAATGTTGATGTTGTGATTCTCAAACCATTCATCAATGAAGTTATTGAGAGTGTCAGCATCGAACAGAGGCAGGTCCTGGAAGATCTCAGCCTCCTGTTTGCTCTTGATCAACACCTCCAGAGCATCATCTGCAAGATCTTCATCACTTGACAGATCAATGGTGTTTTCTTCATTGTGCAGAACAGCAGCAGGAGTGAGTGCCCGCCCAGAGACCTTCTTGGGCTTTGGCTTCTTGGTCCTCTTGGAGATGCGGGACAGATCTTCAGATTGCACACTTGTTTCAGGAGATGCAGTTTTCAATGGCTTCTTAGTCGAAGCTTTTGGAGCGGCAACAGAGGGCTTTGAAGCTTTTGACTTCTTCTTCTGCTTCGGTGGTGCAGGAACATCTTCAGAGTCTGCATCTTCAGTAGATTGCTCCACAGTGGCCCTCTGAGCAGCAACGTGTGATAGAAGCCCATCGAAATTAGTGAAGGGGACAATCACGTTCTCATTGGCTTCACCAGTGCCATCAGACCTTGGAGCTGACGGACCAAGGTTGAAGTTGAGTCCGAACTCCTTCTTGTTCTTAGTGGCAGACTCCTTGGCAAACTGGAAGTTGCCCTTGAAGAGATCATCATCACGACACCATCGAATAGATGATGGGTCGGCATTGTGTGGCTGAGGTCCTCGGACCATGCATGGATAGAACTCCTGAGCAATAGCATTTTTCTCTACATACTCAGGTGTGACGAAGTTATACTTAAACCACTGCTCAGCCCAATATCTTCGGATCCATTGGATTATGTTCTTGCGCTGCGTGTAGCTCTCTTCACGATCAGATTTGTAAAGCTCATACAGATCTGGGGCAGGTCTACTACAGTATTGCCACGGTGTTACCTGCCACCTTTTCTCGCAGATTTTTCAGTAGCCATAATATTTAGATGGATACGCTTCAGAACAGTGAAAGGCTTCCAACGACTTGTTAGACAACAACTGGCTTCAGGAGATTCAATGTGTCGCTGTAAGAATTCTGCAAATTAATGCAGACTATGAGAACCAAGGGATTCTCCCACGGACATGTACATGTGATAGCATTAGTGAAAGGATCGAGAAGAGGTGTCTAGAGGGGGGTGAATAGACCCTCAACACATAAGTTGGCAGTTTTTAAGTTTTTCAAGTTGAGTTGGAGTTTAAGCACAAGTTTAACCATTCACAATACATATCAAGCAAGCATGCAAAGAGTATATGAGCAGCGGAAAGTAAACCATGCAACATGAAAGAAAGTAAAGGGATGGGGGAGTGTGCAAACGCAATTGGAGACACGGACGCTTTTGGCGTGGTTCTAATAGGTGGTGCTATTGTACATCCATGTTGATGGAGACTTCAACCCACGAAGGGTAACGATTGCGCGAGTCCACGAAGGGTCCACGAAGAAGCAACCTTGTTTATCCCACCATGGCCATCGCCCACGAAGGACTTGCCTCACTAGGTTAGATCTTCACGAAGTAGGCGATCTCTTTA
The DNA here is from genome assembly GCF_002162155.2 of Triticum dicoccoides. Classification (NCBI taxonomy): domain Eukaryota; kingdom Viridiplantae; phylum Streptophyta; class Magnoliopsida; order Poales; family Poaceae; genus Triticum; species Triticum dicoccoides. The sequence goes on along the minus strand of NC_041393.1, from coordinate 382,167,175 downwards.
CCCGTAAAAACTCCTTGGTTCAACTCCACAATCTTGTCGGAGGCTCCCAAGTGACACCTAACCAATCTAGGAGACACCACTCTCCAACAGGTAATAGATGGTGTGTTGATGATGAACTCCTTGTTCTTGTGCTTCAAATGATAGTCTCCCCAACACTCAACTCTCTCTCATAGGATTGGATTTTGTGGAAAGATGATTTGAGTGGAAAGCAACTTGGGGAAGGCTAGAGATCAAGATTCATATGGTTGGATTGGAATATCTTGGCCTCAACATATGAGTAGGTGGTTCTCTCTCAGAAAATGAATGCTGGAAGTGTAGGCATGTTCTGATGGCTTCCCCACGAATGAGGAGAGGGTGGAGGGGTATATATAGCCTCCACACAAAATCTAACCGTTACACACAATTTACCAAACTCGGCGTGACCGAATCATAAAACTCGGTTGGACATATCCAGTTCATAATGTGACTGTTAGGCATTTCGGTGGGACCGATATGATCAACTCGGTGGGACCGATGTGCAAGGGTTGGGGTAAAACCTTATCTCGGTTTGACCAATTACACAAACTCGGTGGGACCGATTTGGTAATAAGCAAAACAGAGAGTTGGTTAGGCAAACTCGGTGTAACCGACTACATCTTCTCGGTGAGACTGAAAATACTGCAATAGACAATAGAGAGTTTGCATGCCCATCTCGGTGAGACCAAGATCCCATCGGTGTGACCGAATTGATTAGGGTTTCTAGCAGTGGCTATGTCAAATGAACTCGGTGGCGCCGGATGGATCAAATCAGTAGGGCCGAGTTTGACTTTTGGTTTGGGACATATGTGGATATGAGAAAGTTGTTGAGGGTTTTGGGAGCATATCACAAAGCATTTTGAGCAAGCAAGCCATTAAGCAACACCTCATCCCCTTTTAATAGTATTGGCTTTCCTATGGACTCAATGTGATCTTGGATCACTGTAAATAGAAAATGTAGAGTCCTGAGCTTTGAGCTTGATCCAATCCTTTGTCCTTAGCATCTTGAAGGGGTTCCACATCCTCTTGTCCATGCCACTCCACTGTTGGATTTAACTGAAATGCACTTGATAAAAGTATTAGTCCAACAAGACATATGTTGACATTAATTACCAAAATCACCCAAGGAGCACTTGTGCTTTCAATCTCCCCCTTTTTGGTAATTGACGACAACATACATCAAAGCTTTAGATAAAGATATAGAGAAAGGCAAGTAAAGCTTTGGAAGGACATGTAACATGCATAGGCTCCCCCTACATGTATGCAATCATGTAAATATGGAATATAAGATCATGTGAGTGCATAGTAATGACAGAGCAAGCAATGAGTTACATGTATCTTGGCTATATGCATCAGAGCAAATGATGTGAACAAGGAAAATGTACCTTAATGCTTATGAGTCCTTCTGCAAACAATATGTACATCAACAAGAGATCCTCGTGCACATGAGTGTGATGCATATACTTACCTTGTGGTCTTGAGCTAGCTTTGGAAGAGATGAACCTGAGTAAACAAGGTTAGACAACTTAGAAACATCTACTAAACAGAGCAAGAGCAGCAAACCACAAGAGTACCAAGATTGGGAAGACATGTATAGAGTGAGTACTAGGTACTCTATTTGAGTGTAGACATGTCCCCAAGGGTAAAGATATGCAATAAATTTGAAGATTTCCTTCCCTTAGATGTCTTGCTCCCCCTGAATCTTATATGGGATATTGGAGTAGATAGGGAATAGAAAATTAGAGCAAAGCAAACACACAAACAACATGAACATGTCTTTCCCCTCTAAAGACATGTAACTTATCTCCTCTTTGAATACCAAGCAACTGGGGTCTCTCATTGATGTGATTATTTATCTCTCTTTCCCCCTTTTGATATGATTAAGCTTTGATGTGAACTCTCTCTCCCCCTTTGACATCAATTTCCAAGAAGGGTCTTCTCTGGAGTGTGAGTCAAAATAGGATTGGTCCTTGAGTCACATGGCAAAGTAGCAAGGAAATATAAGGTGCTGGTAGAGGATAAGAATCATCGAGTGGAGCTGGAACAAAATGTGCAGGATGCAAATGACAGAGTGTTTTCTCAGCATTGAGATCGGCTACACCGAGTTTTTTCCTTCCAAGGATTTGCAGGGAATTAACTGAAGGATTTGCAATGAATTGGATGCAGGGAAATGCAGAACATAAATAATAAATAAAATAAAAAAGGATCAGAGATCTAGATGAAGTTTTTTTTTTTGAAAAAAGGGAAACAAATATGCAAAAGACAAATGCAAGAACAGGAGAAACACTATAGAACTTCATCTAGAATTGGTCGGCGACAAAATCACCTATGTTAGAGTATATTGACTTAGGAGTCAAGTGAAGACACTTGATCATAGGTCATACTCATCATTTGAGCTCAAAATGGGGTTGCCATTTTTCGTTTAAGCATTTTGATGTATTCGCATCTTGTTGAGCTGCTTTGACCCATGACTTGGGGTAAAGCTTCTCTAAGATGGAATAACATACCTTGGGTGGTGGTGTTGATCTTGATCATGTAGTTGAACTTGTGCGGGATGCTCAAGGTTGATGTAGTTCATTTGGAGCACCACTTGTAATTGGAGTTCATCTACCTACATGAATTAGTTTTGCAAGGAATAGCACTTGTGTATCCAAAATGACAATCATGAAATTCGATATAGGATTTTGTCAAAGGATATATTTGAAGGGTTTCATGCTTCCTTGTCTTCAACCACCATAAAGTAGAGACTTGGTGATGTAGAGATTGCTCAAGATGTGAGTGAGTTGCAATCTCATAGATTTAGATTCATCCAAGTACCTACAAGGGTTAGATAACATGCAAGGTGCAAATATATCCAAGACATAAGATTATCATCATAAGAGAAATATCAAGGATTAGTCATAGGCTCGTGTCTTGCATGTATCCAAATGGAGTTCCTACTCCAAGTTCGAAGCATCAATGATGTTCAATTCACCTCTCAACCTGCAAAACACTTTCTCATCAAGTGGTTTAGTGAATATATCCGCCAATTGCTTATCGGTATGAACATGCTTAAGGTTGATATCACCCTTAGCAACATTATCTCGAATAAAATGATGATGAACTTCAATATGCTTAGTTCGAGAATGTTGCACGGGATTGTGAGCAATCTTAATAGCACTTTCATTGTCACAAAGCAAAGGAACATGTTTCACATATATCCCATAATCTTTAAAAGTTTGGGTCATCCAAAGTAATTGAGCACAACATGAACTGGCGGCAATGTATTCCTCTTCGGCGGTGGATAAGGATACCGAGTTTTGTTTCTTGGAGGACCAAGACACAAGAGATCTACCAAGAAATTGACAAGTACCCGAAGTGGACTTTCTATCAACCTTGTCACTCGCATAGTCCGAATCGGAGTAGCCAACAAGATCAAAAGAAGACCTCTTAGGATACCAAATGCCAAAATTTGGTGTATGTATTAAGTATCTCACTATCCTTTTCACAGCCTTAAGAGGACATTCTTTGGGGCCGCTTGATATCGTCCACACATGCACACACTTAGCATAATATCGGGACGAGAGGCACATAAATATAACAATGAACCAATCATAGAGCGGTAAACTTTTTGATCAACGGGTTCACCATCTTTAGTCAAGTCAAGGTGTCCACTAGTGGGCATGGGTGTACTCATACCTTTGCACTCTTTCATATTGAACTTCTTGAACAAGTCCTTGGTGTACTTCATTTGAGATACAAAGGTACCTTCCTTAGTTTGCTTGATTTGCAAACCAAGAAAGAACTTGAGTTCACTCATCATAGACATCTCAAACTTCTCCGACATAAGCTTTCCAAACTTCTCACTAAAATGAGGGTTGGTCGAACCAAATATAATATCATCAACATAAATTTGGCACACAAAAAATTCTCCATTAACCCTTTTAGTGAAAAGAGTAGAATTAATTTTTCCAATCTCAAAGCCTTTTTCAATAAGGAACTTGGTCAAGCATTTATACCACGCTCTAGGAGCTTGTTTAAGACAATAAAGAGCTTTGTGAAGTTTGTAAACATGATTGGGTTTCTTAGGATTAACAAAGCCGGGAGGTTGTTTAACATAAACTTCCTCCTCAATTTCACCATTTAGAAAAGCACTTTTAAGGTCCATTTGGTACAATGTGATATCATGGTGATTAGCATAGGCAAGCAATATGCGAATGGACTCAAGTCTAGCAACGGGGGCATATGTCTCACCATAGTCCATACCTTTGACTTGAGTGTAGCCTTGGGCGACGAGACATGCTTTGTTGCGAACTACTTGTCCATCTTCATCTTGCTTGTTGCGAAACACACATTTGGTACCGATGATGTTGTGGTTGTTGTTGGGCTTCTCGACCAATGTCCACACTCGGTTTCTCTCAAAGTTGTATAGCTCTTCATGCATAGCATTTATCCAATCCGGATCTTCCAATGCTTCTTCAACCTTCATGGGTTCAATGCTAGAGATGAATGAATAATGTTCACAAAAATTAGCCAAACAAGATTTAGAGCGAGTGATTCTCCTGGTTTGGATATCATTGTAGACTTGCTCGACGGGATGGTCTTTGGCGATTCTTGCTCGAACTCGTGAGAGCTTTTGTTTGGTCAGGGTGGAACATATTCTTCATCATCTCATTCTTCTTCTTAGCCTTCTTTATTGTTGACATTGTCGTTCTCTTGTCATGGTGGAGAAGGAGGTTGATGAGGTTCATCTTGGTGTACTTCCTCATCTTCTTCATCTTGGTGTGTCCCACTTGTGGATGCTTCCATATCAACTCTTGGTTCACCTTGTCGTGAGGTAGAAGCTTCCACTTGGATGGACGAGGTACACTCATTCACCTCCGTTGGACGGATCTTGCCAATAGACAAGTCTTGGATGGCTTCCGAAGGGTATTTTTCTCCTACATCAATTGGCAATTGCTCTACTTGCAAGCCGTTAGATTCATCAAACTTCACATCTACCGTCTCTTCAACCTTTCGGGTGAAATTGTTGTAGACACGGTAAGTGTGAGAGTTTGAGCCATAACCAAGTAGGAAACCTTCATGAGATTTGGGAGCAAATTTAGAACGACGATGCTTATCAAGAATGTAGCACTTTGAGCCGAATACTCGAAAGTATCCAACTTGGGTTTGTTACCGGTGAGGAGCTCATATGCCATCTTGCCGAGTAGCTTGTGAAGATACAAGAGATTTGTTGCATTACAAGCTGTCTCAACCGCTTCCGCCCAAAAGTGTTTTGGCGTCTTGTATTCATCAAGCATCGTTCTCGCCATTTCGATGAGCGTCCGGTTCTTCCTCTCAACAACTCCAATTTGTTGAGGTGTGTACGTAGCCGAGAACTCATGTGAGATACCTTCTTTGTCAAGAAAGGTGTCCACATTTGCATTCTTGAACTCCATGCCGTTGTCATTGCGAACCTTCTTGATCTTCACTTCAAATTGATTTTGGGCCTTCCTAGTGAAGTTCTTGAAGTTCTTTTGGACCTGTGATTTATCATCGAGAAAGAACACCCACGTAAATCTTCAAAAATCATCAACTATAACTAGACCAAATAAGTTCCAACAAGGCTTTTGTAGGCGTTGGGACCGAAGAAATCCATGTGAAGTAGCTCGAGCGGCCTTCTCGTGGTCATGATGTTCTTCACGGGGTGGCTTCCTCCAACCTGTTTTCCTGCTTGGCAAGCGCTGCAAAGTCTATCCTTATCAAATATGACATCTTTAACACCAAGGATATGATCACCTTTAATAAGCTTGTCAAGGTTTCGCATGCCCACATGACCTAACCGTCTATGCCACAACCAGCCTTTGGAAGATTTAGCAATTAAGCAAGTTCTAGGTTGAGCCTTTTTAGTGAAATCAACAATGTATAGATCACCTCTACGTATGCCGGTAAAGACCATTTTATAATTATCTCTATGAAACACTTGGCAATCTACTTTAGTAAATAGGACATTGAAACCAAAGTCAGCTAGTCTAGATACAGAAAGCAGATTATAGCCAAGAGATTCAACGAGCATAACATTTTGTATGGAGCTATCATGTGAGATGGCCACCTTACCAAGGCCAACCACCTTACCCTTTGAGTTATCACCAAAAGTGACATACTTTTGGGGGCCGTCGTTTTCAGCAAGCTCATGAAACATATCTTTATCTCCGGTCATGTGATCGGTACATCCACTATCAAGGACCCATTCCTTTCCTCCTGCCATATAGCCGCGAAGATTTACCATAAGATCAAAGTGTCTCATTGCATCATCAAGATCATAGTCACTATCATCATCCTCATCATAGTATCCATGTTCAACATCGTCACGTGGTGGATCAATTCCTAGAGAGGGTGATTCATTAGATAAATGATCATGACAATAATCATCTCTATGAATTCTAATAGCTTCTAAAATAATATTGCTAATAATTCCAACATCTCCTTTGGCACGCATAAGATTGGTAAGCTCAAATAGACAATCACCAAATGCTAATAATTCCAACATCTCCTTTGGCGCGCATAAGATTGGTAAGCTCAAATAGACAATCACCAAACTTAGGATCATTGGAATTCATCTTACTCAAGGCAATAGACTTATGAACAATTTCATCTAAGTTTTGCAAAGAATAGTTTGGAAATTGTTCCTCAAGAAATCACCATACAGTGTAGGCATAATCAAGAGTAGGCAAGCAACCAATCAAGTTTTTAGGCAAACCTCTAGTGATAAGATTAACAGTACTAAAATTGTGAATCATGTCAATGGACTCATCAAGGGTAGGATGCATAGGATCAACATGAGGTGCACAAGGGCTAGTAATGTACTTGTTCAAATGATATTCATTGAAAATCACAAGCATCTCATTTTTTCACTCATGAAAGTACTCTCCATCAAGTATAGGCACTCTATGTCTAAGACTCCCTAGCGTAGACTCGTCCATCTTCCTCCAATGGTGATTAAACCAAAGCAATGGAGACCAAAGCTCTGATACCAATTGAAAGGATCGAGAAGAGGTGTCTAGAGGGGGGTGAATAGACCCTCAACACACAAAGTTGGCAGTTTTTAAGTTTTTCAAGTTGAGGTGGAGTTTAATCACAAGTTTAACCATTCATAATACATATCAAGCAAGCATGCAAAGAGTATATGAGCAGCGGAAAGTAAACCATGCAACATGAAAGAAAGTAAAGGGATGGGATTGGAGTGTGCAAACGCAATTGGAGACACGGACGCTTTTGGCGTGGTTCTCATAGGTGGTGCTATTGTACATCCACGTTGATGGACACTTCAACCCATGAAGGGTAACGTTGCGCGAGTCCACTAAGGGCTCCACCCACGAAGGGTCCACGAAGAAGCAACCTTGTCTATCCCACCATGGCCATCACCCACGAAGGACTTGCCTCACTAGGGTAGATCTTCACGAAGGAGGCGATCTCCTTGCCCGTAAAAACTCCTTGGTTCAACTCCACAATCTTGTTGGAGGCTCCCAAGTGACACCTAACCAATCTAGGAGACACCACTCTCCAACAGGTAATAGATGGTGTGTTGATGATGAACTCCTTGTTCTTGTGCTTCAAATAATAGTCTCCCCAACACTCAACTCTCTCTCATAGGATTGGATTTGGTGGAAAGATGATTTGAGTGGAAAGCAACTTGGGGAAGGCTAGAGATCAAGATTCATATGGTTGGATTGGAATATCTTGGCCTCAACACATGAGTAGGTGGTTCTCTCTCAGAAAATGAATGCTGGAAGTGTAGGTATGTTCTGATGGCTTCCCCACGAATGAGGAGAGGGTGGAGGGGTATATATAGCCTCCACACAAAATCTAACCATTACACACAATTTATGAAACTCGGTGGGACCAAATCATAAAACTCGGTCGAACCGATTCAGTTCCTAATGTGACCGTTAGGCATTTCGGTGGGACCGATATGATCAACTCGGTGGAACCGATGTGCCAGGGTTAGGCTAAAACCTTATCTCGGTTTGACAGATTACACAAACTCGGTGGGACCGATTTGGTAATAAGCAAAACAGAGAGTTGGTCAGGCAAACTCGGTGTGACCGATTACATCTTCTTGGTGAGACCGAAAATACTGCAATAGACAACAAAGAGTTTGCAAGCCCATCTAGGTGAGACCGAGATCCCAACGGTGTGACCGAATTGATTAGGGTTTCTGGCAGTGGCTATGTCAAATGAACTCGGTGGCGCCAGATGGATCAAATTGGTAGGGCCGAGTTTGACTTTTGGTTTGGGACATATGTGGATATGGGAAAGTGGTTGAGGGTATTTGAAGCATATCACAAATCATTTTGAGCAAGCAAGCCATTAAGCAACACCTCATCCCCTTTTAATAGTATTGGCTTTCCTATGGACTCAATGTGATCTTGGATTATAGAAAATAGAAAATGTAGAGTCCTGAGCTTTGAGCTTGAGCCAATCATTTGTCCTTAGCATCCTGAAGGGGTTCCACATCCTCTTGTCCATGCCACTCCACTGTTGGATTTAACTGAAACACACTTGATAAAAGTATAGTCCAACAAGAGATATGTTGAAATTAATTACCACAATCATCCAGGGAGCACTTGTGCTTTCAACTAGAGATGCGAGGGAAGGGGGAGAGGTCATATGCATTCTCAGAAGATTTTGAAGATAAATCAGTTAGAAGGCATTGACCTCACAGTGCGAAGACATTCACTTATTTGAAGTGAGTTGGTTCTAGATTTGTACGAATCCAGGAATAAGTACAAGTGAGGAATCTAACTAGTTTTGAAGCATAAGTGAATATACTTTGCAAGATATGAGATTGAGAAATAGAAAGATCCAGATTTGGAAGTGCAGAAACCACTTTTGGGTGACGTGGACGGATTTGATAGATTGAAAAGCGGTAAAAAGCAAGTTTTATTTACCACTTGAGGAACCGCTAGCCAGGGCAGAACGGATGTTGAGCAGTCCAATCTCACGTGCCCTAACTTGGCAAGCGGCAGCGGCGGAGAAGACGAGGTCCGCGGACAGCGTGAGGACGGCGTCGAAGAAGTCGCGGCATCTAAGTGCTTCGTCTCCCGCGTCGACTCGAGCTAGTTGTGGCGCTAGGGTTAGAATGAGATGGCGAGATGGCGAGATGGATAAGTGAATGTTGTAGAGGATAGAACACACACACACACACACACACACACCCGCACACACACACACACAGATATATATATATATATATATAGTATTGAAGACAAATCAACATTGCGAAGATACAGAACTTGAAGACAAATCAATGTTGAAGACAATGCAATCATGACGCCACATGAAAATCTTCAAGAAAGTGTGGTGGTGGCGTTACCCACCATATAGGAAATATTAGACCCAGACATGGCGCACAATTATCGTGGCGCTCCGAAGACAAATTCCACATTAATGTATTCACACTCAGAGGATAAGTCTTCATTGATTGAATAAATACGTTACTTTGTGGTGTTGCACATCTAAGTCATCAACATGCATAAGCGTTAGGATGTGTGTCCATTCACTGGACATTTGAGGATTCTAAGATATTTAGCTCACACCACAACTAGCAAAACCTTTTCTCATCCAAGGGCTTCGTGAAGATATCTACCAGTTGCTCTTCAGTGTTGATGTGAATGATATCAATATCTTCCTTGATGACATGATCTCTGAGAAAGTGATGACGAATCTCAATGTGCTTTGTCTTTGAGTGCTGAACTAGATTCTTGGCAATCTTGATGGCACTTTCATTGTCGCAGAAGAGTGACACATTCTTCATGTTGATGTCATAGACCTTGAGAGTTTGCTTCATCCAGAGAAGTGGAGCACAGCAAAATCCAGCAGCAATGTATTCAGATTCAGCAGTGGGGAGAGATACATAGTTCTGCTTCTTTGAAGACCAACAGACAAGAGATCGTCCAAGAAAGTGACATGTGCCTCATGTAGACTTGCGATCAACTTTGTCACCAGCATAATCAGCATCTGAGTATCCAATTAGATCAAATGTTGAGCCCTTTGGATACCATAATCCTAGTGTTGGGGTGTGAGCCAAATATCAAAGAATTTGCTTCACAGCGAGGTGATGCGATTCCTTTGGTGCCGCTTGGAATAGGTCACACATGCAAACGCTAAGCATAATATCAGGCCTAGATGCACATAAGTACAATAAAGAACCAATCATGGAGTGGTATACCTTTTGATCGAACTCTTTACCATTGTTGTTAGGGCCAAGATGACTTTTGGTTGGCATTGGCATCGTGTACCCTTTGCAGTCTTGCATTCCAAACTTTTTCAGGCAATCTTTGAGATACTTTTCTTGTGATATGAAAATGACATTGCGTTGTTGATGGATTTGAAGACCAAGGAAGAACTTCAGCTCTCCCATCATGGACATCTGGTATTGCTCTTGCATAATGTATCCAAACTCATCACTATATCTCTTATCAGTGCAACCGAAGATAATGTCATCCACATATATTTGACACACAAATAGTTCACCATCATATGTCTTCGTGAAGAGAGTGGGATCTAGAGAACCAGGTTTGAAGCCTTTTCTTTTCAGGAATTCTTTGAGTGTGTCATACCAAGTGTGAGGTGCTTGTTTGAGGCCATACAGTGCCTTGTTGAGCTTGTACACCATATCAGGATGCTTTGGATCTTCAAAGCTAGGCGGTTGAGCGACATACACTTCTTCTTCAATTTTGCCGTTGAGAAAGGCACTCTTCACATCCATTTGATATAGAAGAATGTTGTGGTGATTAGCATAGGCTAGCAGTATGCGAATGGCTTCAAGCCTAGCCACAGGAGCAAAGGTTTCATTGAAGTCGATTCCTTCCACTTGTGTGTAACCTTGAGCAATGAGGCGGGCTTTGTTTCTGACAACTTGTCCAAGTTTATCTTGCTTGTTGCGATAGATCCATTTCGTGCCAATGATGTTGTGCTTGCGAGGATCGGGACGTTTGACAAGATCCCAGATATTATTCAGCTCGAATTGTTGAAGCTCTTCTTGCATAGCTTGAATCCATTCAGGTTCCATGAAGGCTTCTTCAACTTTCTTGGGTTCAGATATAGAGACAAAAGAAAAGTGACCGCAGAAGTTTGCCAGTTGTGTAGCTCTTGATTGAGTGAGAGGACCAGGTGCATTGATTATATCAATAATCTTCTCAATTTGGACTTCATTTGCAACCCAAGGATGAGCTGGACGCAGATTTTGATCAGACTGACTATTGTCTTCATCTTCAGGATTGGCTTCAGACTGAGCATTGTCTTTGTGTTGATTAGGTGCAGAAATGATGATCTCATCCTCAGCCTGTTCCACGGTGGGTATGATTTCTCCAGTACTAGCCTGATAGCTTCACCTGGTGTAGCTTTATCTAGCACATTTGGCAGGTGCTCGCTTTGCGAGCCATTAGTCTCATCGAACCGCACATCTACAGTTTCAACCACTTTGTAGTGAAAGAGGTTGAAGACTCTGTAGGTGTGCGAATCCTTTCCGTAACCAAGCATAAAACCTTCATGTGCTTTTGGTGCGAATTTAGAAGTGTCATGTGGATCCTTTATCTAGCACCTAGCACCAAAGACTTTGAAGTAACTGACGTTCGGCTTGTTACCAGTCAGAAGTTCATAAGATGTCTTCTTGAAGAACTTGTGAAGATAAACTCTACTGATGATGTGGCATGTAGTATCAATGGCTTCGGGCCAGAATTTTCTTGGAGTCTTGTATTCATAGAGCATCGTGCGTGCCATCTCAATGAGCGTTCAGTTCTTGCACTCCACGAGGCCATTCTGCTGAGGTGTGTATGGAGCAGAGAACTCATGCATGATGCCCAAGGTATCAATATAAGTGTCGAGGCCAACGTTCTTGAACTCAATGCCATTGTCACTCCGGATGTGCTTGATCTTGACCCCATAATTCGTCATGGCTCGATTTGCAAAGCGTTTGAAGACATCCTGCACCTCAGTATTATAGAGAATTATGTGTACCCAAGTGTATCTCAAATAATCATCAACAATAACAAAGCCATAGAGATGTGCAGTGGTATTAAGGGTAGAGTAGTGAGTGGGACCAAATAAGTCCATGTGAAGCAACTCGAAGGGATGTGAGGTAGTCATGATTGTCTTCAAGGGATGTTTGGCTCTAGTCATCTTCCGAGCTTCACAAGCACCACATAGATGATCCTTCTTGAACTTGATGCCCTCGATGCCAATAATGTGCTTCTTCTTCGCGAGAGTGTGCAAGTTCCTCATGCCCGCATGTCCTAGCCGTCGATGCCATAGCCAGCACTCTAAAGCCTTTGCTAGAAGACATACAGCAAGTTGTGGTCCTGCTGAGAAATCTACCATATACAGATCACCTATTCGATAGCCTTCGAAGACTAGAGATTTGTCAGATTCCATTAGCACAAGACAATGATATTTTCCAAATATCACAATCATATTCAGATCATAGAGCATTGACATAGACATTAAGTTGTATCCAAGGGATTCAACAAGCATCACTTTATCCATGTGCTGATCCTTTGAGATAGCAACTCTACCAAGACCCAATACCTTGCTTTTACCAGTGTCAGCGAATGTGATGTGGCTTTTAGTAGATGGACGAAGGGTTGAATCCATGAGAAGACTATGATCACCAATCATGTGATTGGTGCAGCCGCTGTCCATGATCTATTCAGTGGCTTTCGGAGTTGTACCCTACAGTGCAATTAGCGGGATAGGCTTCACCAAGAGTATTGTGAAGCAGAAACATGTTGCAAACAAGCATATTATCAAAGTTTAGATTCTGATTAGGCATGATAGGATGCTCGTCAAGGAACCCTGGGACGAAATACATGGTAAGACCATTGGGGCATTTTATCTTGCGTCCCACAAGATGTTTTAGGTCTCCAGCATTGGTGTCAGGAGTCTTTGATTTCTGGCTGGACATATTTCCCTGCAAGAGAAGTTAATTCTTCTTAACCACCCACATCTTCAGGAATGGCTTAGAAGCAATGAGTCTAAGTGCAGCATCTGAGAACTTTGGCTTGGGAGCCCTATCAAATAGCTTCGCAGGAGGAGAATAATAATCATATGAATATGCAGAAAAGTGTTGGGGAACGCAGAAGAAATTCAAAATTTTCTACGCATCACCAAGATCAATCTATGGAGATTCTAGCAACAAGAGAGGGATAGGATGAGCATCTTCATACCCTTGAAGATTGCTAAGCGGAAGCGTTACAAGAACGCGGTTGATGGAGTCGTACTCGCGACGATTCAAATCGCGGAAGATCCGATCTAGCACCGAACGGACGGCGCCTCCGTGTTCAACACACGTACAGCCCGAGGGCGTCTCCTCCTTCTTGATCCAGCAAGGGGAGAGGAGAAGTTGAGGGAGAACTCCGACAGCACGACGGCGTGGTGGTGATGGAGCTCGTGGTTCTCCGGTAGAGCTTCGCTAAGCACTACGGAGGAGGGGGAAGTGTTAGAGGAGGGAGGGGCTGTGCCAGGGGAAGGGTCCGGCTGCCCTCTCTCTCCCTCACTATATATAGGGGGAAGGGGGGTGTAGGAGGCGCCCTAGGGTTCCCTAGGGGAGGGGTGGCGGCCACAGGGGAAACCCTAGATGGGTTTGGGAGCCCCCACCCCTAGGACACTTGCCCCCAAGCCGGGAGGGGTGGCTGCCCTAGGGGAGGTGCCCCCACCTCTCCACGTTACGTGAGATGGGGTGGGAGGGGCGCACAGCCCCTTAGTGGGCTGATGTGCCCCCTCCCCTTGGCCCATAAGGCCCCCAAACGCTTGTCGGGGCCTCCGAAACACCTTTCGGTCACGCTGGTCGTCACCCGGTACTCCTAGAACAAGTCCGGACTCCAATACCCTTCGTCCAATATATCGATCTTCACCTCCGGACCATTCCGGAGATCCTCGTCACATTTTGGATCTCATCTGGGACTCCGAACAACCTTCGGTAACACATACTATTTCCCATAACAACTCTAGCGTCACCGAACCTTAAGTGTGTAGACCCTACGGGTTCGGGAACCATGCAGACATGACCGAGACACCTCTCCGGCCAATAACCAATAGCAGGATCTGGATACCCATGTTGGATCCCACATGTTCCACGATGATCTCATCGGATGAACCACGATGTCAGGGATTCAAGCAATCCCATATACAATTCCCTTTGTCAATCGGTATGTTACTTGCCCGAGATTCGATCGTCGGTATCCCAATACCTCGTTCAATCTCGTTACCGGCAAGTCACTTTACTCGTTCCGTAATGCATGATCCTGTGACTAACTACTTAGTCACATTGAGCTCATTATGATGATGCATTACCGAGTGGGCCCAGAGATACCTCTCCGTCACAGGGAGTGACAAATCCCAGTCTCGATTCGTGCCAACCCAACAGACACTTTTGAAGATACCCGTAGTGCACCTTTATAGCCACCCAGTTATGTTGTGACGTTTGGCACACCCAAAGCATTCCTATGGTATCCGGGAGTTGCACAATCTCATGGTCTAAGGAAATGATACTTGACATTAGAAAAGATTTTAGCAAACGAACTACACGATCTTGTGCTATGCTTAGGATTGGGTCTTGTCCATCACATCATTCTCCTAATGATGTGATCCCGTTATCAATGACATCCAATGTCCATGGTCAAGAAACCATAACCATCTATTGATCAACGAGCTAGTCAACTAGAGGCTCACTAGGGACATGTTGTGGTCTATGTATTCATACATGTATTACGGTTTCCAGTTAATACAATTATAGCATGAACAATAGACAATTATCATGAACAAGGAAATATAATAATAACCATTTTATTATTGCCCCTAGGGCATATTTCCAACAGTCTCCCACTTGCACTAGAGTCAATAATCTAGTTCACATCACTATGTGATTGTAATGAATCCAACACCCATTGGGTTTGATCATATCTCACTTGTGAGAGGTTATTAGTCAATGGTTCTGAATCTTTCAGATCCGTGTGTGCTTTACAAATCTCTATGTCATCTCCTAGATGCAGCTACCACGCGCTATTTGGAACTATTCCAAATAACTGCTCTACTATACGAATCCGGTTTACTACCCAGAGTCATCCGGATTAGTGTCAAAGTTTGCATCGACGTAACCCTTTACGACGAACTCTTTTACCACCTCCATTATCGAGAAAATTCCTTAGTCCACTAGTTACTAAGGTTAAGTTTGACCGCTATCATGTGATCCATTCCTGGATCACTCTTATACCCCTTGACTGACTCATGGCAAGGCACACTTCAGGTGCGGTACTCAGCATAGCATAATGTAGAGTCTACGTCTAAAGCATAGGGGACGACCTTTGTCCTTTCTCTCTCTTCTGCCGTGGTCAGGTCTTGAGTCTTACTCAATACTCACACCTTACAGCCAAGAACTCCTTCTTTGCCGGTCTATTTTGAACTCCTTCAAAATCTTCTCACGGTATGTGTTCATTTGAAAGTACTATTAAGCATTTTGATCTGTCCTTATAGATCTTGATGCTCAATGTTCAAGTAGCTTAATCCAGGTTTTCCAGTGAAAATCACTTTTCAAATAACCCCATATGCTTTCTAGAAATTCTATATCATTTCTGATCAACAATATGTCAACAACATATACTCATCAGAAATTCTATAGTGCTCCCACTCACTTCTTTGGAAATACAAGTTTCTCATAAACTTTGTATAAACCCAAAATCTTTGATCATCTCATCAAGGCGTATATTCCAACTCCGAGATGCATACTCCAGTCCTTAGAAGGATTGCTGGAGCTTTGCATACTTGTTAGCACCTTTCAGGATTGACAAAACCTTCTGGTTGTATCACATACAACCTTTCCTCAAAAATTGTTGACGAAACAATGTTTTGACATCCTATCTGCAAGATTTCATAAATAATGCAGTAACTGCTAATGTAATTCCAACAGACTATTAGCATCGCTACGAGTGAGAAAGTCTCATCGTAGTCAACTCCTTGAACTTGTCGGAAAACATCTTAACGACAAGTCGAGCTTTCTTAATGGCGATACTTACCATCATTGTCCGTCTTCCTTTTAAAATCCATCTGTACCTAACAACCTTACGACCATCAAGTAGTTCTTCCAAAGTCTATACTTTGTTTTCATACATGGATCCTCTCGGATTTTATGGCCTTGAGCCATTCGTTGGAATCCGGGCCCACCATTGCTTCTCCACGGCTCATAGGTTCATTGTTGTCTAGCAACATGACCTCCAAGATAGGAGTATGTACCACTCTGAAGCAGTACGCATCCTTGTCGACCTACGAGGTTTGGTAGTGGCTTGACCCGAAGTTTCATGATCACTATCATCAGCTTCCACTTCAATTGGTGTAGGCGCCACAGGAACAACTTCCTGTGCCCTGCTGCACACTTGTTGAAGTGATGGTTCAATAACCTCATCAAGTCTCCACCATCCTCCCACTCAATTCTTTCGAGAGAAACTTTTCCTCGAGAAAGGACCCGTTTCTAGAAACAATCACTTTTGCTTCCAGATCTGAAATAGGAGGTATACCCAACTGTTTCGGGTGTCCTATGAAGATGCATTTATCCGCTTCAGGTTCGAGCTTATCAGGCAAAAACTTTTTAGATAAGCGTCGCAGCCCTAAACTTTTAAGAAATGACAACTTAGGTTTCCCTAAAATGTAGTTCATACGGTGTCATCTCAATGGAATTACGTGGTGCCCTATTTAAAGTGAATGTGGTTGTCTCTAATGCCTAACCCATAAATGATAGTGGTAATTCGATAAGAGACATCATGGTATGCACCATATCCAATAGGATGCAGCTATGATGTTCGGACACACCATCACACTATGGTGTTCCAGGCAGTATTAGTCGTGAAACAATTTCCACAATGTCTTAATTGTGTACCAAACTCGTAACTCAGATATTTATCTCTATGATCATATCATAGACATTTTATCCTCTTGTCATGATGATCTTCAACTTCACTCTGAAATTACTTGAACCTTTCAATATTTCAGACTTGTGTTTCATCAAGTAAATATACTTAGAATCTACTCAAATCATCTGTGAAGTAAGAGCATAACGATATTCACTGCGTGCCTCAGCACTCATTGGATTGCACACATCAAATGTATTACTTCCAACAAGTTGCTCTTTTGTTCCATCTCACTGAAAACGAGGCCTTTCAGTCATCTTGCCCATGTGGTATGATTTGCATGTCTCAAGTGATTCGAAATCAAGTGAGTCCAAACGATCCATCTGCATGGAGTTTCTTCATGCATATATACTAATAGACATGGTTCGCATGTCTCAATCTTTTCAAAAATGAGTGAGTCCAAAGATCCATCAACATGGAGCTTCTTCATGCGTTTTATACCAATATGACTCAAATGGCAGTGCCACAAGTATGTGGTACTATCATTACTATCTTATATCTTTTGGCATGAACATGTGTATCACTACGATCGAGATTCAATAAACCATTCATTTTAGGTGCAAGACCATTGAAGGTATTATTCAAATAAACAGAGTAACCATTATTCTCCTTAAATGAATAATCGTATTGCGATAAACATAATCCAATCATGTCTATGCTCAACACAAACACCAAATAACCATTATTTAGGTTTAACACCAATCTTGATGGTAGAGGGAGCATGTGATGCTTGATAACATTAGCCTTGGAAACACTTCCAACACATATTGTCATCTCACCTTTAGCTAGTCTCTGTTTATTCCGCAGCTTTTGTTTCGAGTTCCTAACACTTAGCAACCGAACTGGTATCTAATACCCTGGTACTACTAGGAGTACTAGTAAAGTACACATTAATATAATGTATATCCAATATACTTCTGTCGACCTTGCCAGCCTTCTCATCTACCAAGTATCTAGGGTAGTTCTGCTTCAGTGACCGTTCCCCTCATTACAGAAGCACTTAGTCTCGGGTTTGGGTTCAGCCTTGGGTTTCTTCAGTAGAGAAACAACTGATTTGCCATTTCATGAAGTATCCCTTCTTGCCCTTGCCCTTCTTGAAACTAATGGTTTTACTAACCATCAACAATTTATGCTCCTACTTGACTTCTACTTTCACAGTGTCAAACATCACAAATAGCTCAAGGATCATCATATCTATCCCTGATATGTTATAATTCATCACGAAGCTCTAGTAGCTTAGTGGCAGTGACTTTGGAGAAACATCACTATCTCATCTAACTCCCACTCGATTCAAGTGATTGTAGTACTCAGACAATCTGAGAACATGCTCAACGATTGAGCTTTTCTCCCTTAGTTTGTAGGCTAAGAAACTTGTCGGAGGTCTCACACCTCTTGACGTGGGCACGAGCCTGAAATCCCAATTTCAACTCTTGGAACATCTCATATGTTCTGCAACGTTTTAAGATGTCTTCGGTGCCTCAATTCTAAACTGTTTAACATTACGCATTGAACTATCACGTAGTCATCAAAATGTGTATGTCAGATGTTCGCAACATCCACAAACGACGCTCGAGGTTCAGCACACCGAGCGGTGCATTAAGGACATAAGCCTTCTGTGCAGCAATGAGGACAATCCTCAGTATACGGGCTCAGTCCGCATAATTGCTACTGTCAACTTTCAACTAAATTTTCTCTAGGACCATATCTTAAAATAGTAGAACTAAAGCGTAGGCTACGACATAATTTGCAAAGACCTTTTGACTATGTTCATGATAATTAAGTTCATCTGATTATTTAATGAACTCCCACTTAGATAGACATCCCTCTAGTCATCTAAGTGATACATGATCCGAGTCAACTAGGCCGTGTCCGATCATCACGTGAGACGGACTAGTCATCATCGGTGAACATCTTCATGTTGATCGTATCTACTATACGACTCATGTTCGACCTTTTGGTCTCTTGTGTTTCGAGGCCATGTTTGTACATACTAGGCTCGTCAAGTCAACCTAAGTGTTTTGCGTGTGTAAATCTGGCTTACACCCATTGTATGCGAACGTTAGAATCTATCACACCTGATCATCACGTGGTGCTTCGAAACAACGAACCTTCGCAACGGTGCATAGTTAGGGGGAACACTTTCTTGAAATTTTATGAGGGATCATCTTATTTATGCTACCATCGTTCTAAGCAAATAAGATGTAAAAAAATGATAAACATCACATGCAATCAAATAGTGACATGATAGGGCCAATATCATTTTGCTCCTTTTGATCTCCATCTTCGGGGCGCCATGATCATCATCGTCACTGGCATGACACTATGATCTCCATCATCGTGTCTTCATGAGGTTGTCTCGCCAACTATTAATTCTACTACTATGGCTAACGGTTAGCAATAAAGTAAAGTAATTACATGGCGTTTTCAATGACACGCAGGTCATACAATAAATTAAGACAACTCCTATGGCTCCTGCTGGTTGTCATACTCATCGACATGCAAGTCGTGATTCCTATTACAAGAACATGATCAATCTCATACATCACATATATATAATTCATCACATCCTTTTGGCCATATCACATCACATAGCATACCCTGCAAAAACAAGTTAGACGTCCTCTAATTGTTGTTGCATGTTTTACGTGGCTGCTATGGGTTTCTAGCAAGAACGTTTCTTACCTACGCAAAAGCCATAACGGTGATATTCCAATTGCTATTTACTCTTCATAAGGACCCTTTTCATCGAATCCGATCCGACTAAAGTGGGAGAGACTGGCACCCGCTAGCCACCTTGTGCAACAAGTGCATGTCAGTCGGTGGAACCTGTCTCACGTAAGCGTACGTGCAAGGTCGGTCCGGGCCGCTCCATCCCAAGATGCCGCCAAATCAAGATAAGACTAGTAACGGTAAGCATATTGAACAAACCAACGACCACAACTACTTGTGTTCTACTCGTGCATAGGATCTACGCAATAGACCTAGCTCATGATGCCACTGTTGGGGAACGCAGCAGAAATTCAAAATTTTCTACGCATAACCAAGATCAATCTATGGAGATTCTAGCAACAAGAGAGGGATAGGATGAGCATCTTCATACCCTTGAAGATCGCTAAGCGGAAGCGTCACAAGAACGCGGTTGATGGAGTCGTACTCGCGGCGATTCAAATCGCGGAAGATCCGATCTAGCGCCGAACGGATGGCGCCTCTGCGCTCAACACACGTACAGGCCGGGGACGTCTCCTCCTTCTTGATCCAGCAAGGGGAGCGGAGAAGTTGAGGGAGAACTCCGACAGCACGACGGCGTGGTGGTGATGGAGCTCGTGGTTCTCCGGCAGAGCTTCGCTAAGCACTACGGAGGAGGAGGAAGTGTTGGAGGAGGGAGGGGCTGCGCCAGGGGAAGGGTCCGGCTGCCCTCTCTCTCCCTCACTATATATAGGGGGAAGGGGGTGGAGGAGGTGCCCTAGGGTTCCCTAGCGGAGGGGTGGCGGCCACAGGGGAAACCCTAGATGGGTTTGGGCGCCCCCGCCCCTAGGAAACTTGCCCCCCAAGCCGGGAGGGGTGGCTGCCCTAGGTGAGGCGCCCCCACCTCTCCATGTTACATGAGATGGGGTGGGAGGGGCGCACAGCCCCTTAGTGGGCTGATGTGCCCCCTCCCCTTGGCCCATAAGGTCCTCCAAACGCTTGTCGGGGCCTCCGAAACACCTTTCGGTCATGCTGGTCGTCACCCGGTACTCCCAGAACAATTCTGGACTCCAATACCCTTCGTCCAATATATCGATCTTCACCTCCAGACCATTCCGGAGTTCCTCGTCACGTCTGGGATCTCATCCGGGACTCCGAACAACCTTCGGTAACCACATACTATTTCCCATAACAACTCTAGCGTCACCGAACCTTAAGTGTGTAGACCCTACGGGTTCGGGAACCATGTAGACATGACCGAGACACCTCTCCGGCCAATAACCAACAGCGGGATCTGGATACCCATGTTGGATCCCACATGTTCCACGATGATATCATCGGATGAACCACGATGTCGGGGATTCAAGCAATCCCGTATACAATTCCCTTTGTCAATCGGTACGTTACTTGCCCGAGATTCGATCGTCAATATCCCAATAACTCGTTCAATCTCGTTACCGGCAAGTCACTTTACTCATTCCGTAATGCATGATCCTGTGACTAACTACTTAGTCACATTGAGCTCATTATGATGATGCATTACCGAGTGGGCCCAGAGATACCTCTCCATCACACGGAGTGACAAATCCCAGTCTCGATTCGTGCCAACC
This sequence comes from Triticum dicoccoides, assembly GCF_002162155.2. Classification (NCBI taxonomy): domain Eukaryota; kingdom Viridiplantae; phylum Streptophyta; class Magnoliopsida; order Poales; family Poaceae; genus Triticum; species Triticum dicoccoides. The sequence continues at coordinate 382,145,949 of NC_041393.1, read as the reverse complement.
CAACATACACTTTCGAAGATACCCGTAGTGCACCTTTATAGCCACCCAGTTACGTTGTGACGTTTGGCACACCCAAGGCATTCCTACGGTATCCGGGAGTTGCACAATCTCATGGTCTAAGGAAATGATACTTGACATTAGAAAAGCTTTTAGCAAACGAACTACACAGTCTTGTGCTATGCTTAGGATTGGGTCTTGTCCATCACATCATTCTCCTAATGATGTGATCCCATTATCAATGACATCCAATGTCCATGGTCAGGAAACCATAACCATCTATTGATCAACGAGCTAGTCAACTAGAGGCTCACTAGGGACATGTTGTGGTCTATGTATTCACACATATATTACGGTTTCCAGTTAATACAATTATAGCATGAACAATAGGCAATTATCATGAACAAGGAAATGTAATAATAACCATTTTATTATTGCCTCTAGGGCATATTTCCAACAAAAAGTTCTTAGTTTTGTGAACATAGCAGTTAGAGGAAACACGCCCATATTCATGAGTCTCATAATGATTCTCGTGCAAAACATTGGTGTTAGGGTGACCATGAGTGGTCCTTTGTTTGTATGAAGCCTTTGAGCCATATGATGCCTTTGGTCTGGGGTTTGTCTTCTTCCCAGGTGGTGTCATGACGACATTCATGGGAAGCTTCTCAAGACAACTTTTGGGCACCTAGATCTTCTTCAAGAGTGTCCCGTTCTTGTAGTTAGTGCCAATGTACCTGGCAAACACTTCACCATTCTGGTTCTTAAACAGTTTATAATTGGCATCAAAGGATTCATCAATGACAATTGGGTTAGCACAAGTGAAGCCAAATAAAGTAGATGGGTCCACTGAAGGATGCTTAGCAGCAACCCAGGTAGTTTTGTGGTACTGCTTACACGTCCAGTATGAACCATCAACATTCATTTTCCTCTCGAACCCAACACCCTCTTTCCTAGGGTTTCGGTTTAGAATCTGTTTCTTGAGGACATCGCACAAAGTTTGAGGCTTTTGTACATGCTTGTATCAAGCAATGTCTTCAACCTAACATTCTCATCAGCAATAGAAGTGGCATCCTCAATAGAGGGGTTAGTTAACACATCAGCAGTTGAAGATATTGCAACATCAGAAGTAGTAGAACATCTAGCAACTGAGACAGCATTATCACGCTCAAGACATTTTAAATATGGTGGAACAAATTCTTCCTGAGCGGAACTGATCTGTTGGGCGGGTAGTGAAAAATCGTTCTCTTTTTGAAGATCTTCATGAGACACTCTTAGTTTCTCAAGGTCGTGCTTCCTTTGAAGATAATTGTAGGAAAGTTTCTCATGAGAGGCCGAGAGAGTTTCATGACGGCTTTCAAGTTCTTCATACTTAACGCGAAGACTTATAATATCTTCGATTAAGGACTGAGTTCGATTCATTTCCGCGTCCAACAGGTCATCGCTTTTGTCTAGTAGCTTTTGAATATGTTCCATAGCAGTTTGTTGCTCAGTGGCAATTTTAGCAAGTGTCTTATAGCTAGGTTTGGATTCACATTCAGAGTCATCTTCACTAGAGGTTTGGAAGTAGGCATCGCGTGAGTTTACCTTGGCACCACGTGCCATGAAGCAGTAGGTTGGAGTAGAGTCGTCCTCGTCATCAGCTTTACCTTCGACGTTGTGCCCATTGTCTTCAGTGTTGAAGATGGACTTGCCAATGAAAGCTGAAGCCAGAGCCAGGCTCGACACGCCTGAATTAGACCCCTCCTGAGACTCCACCTCTGCCTCCTCAGAAGCATACTCCTCCTCTGAATCCATCTCCTTGCCGATAAATGCACGAGACTTGCTTGATGAGGTCTTCTTGCGAGATGAATACTTTGATGAAGACTTTGAAGAAGATTTTGACGATTTCTTCTTTTTCTTGTCATCAGAATCATATTCCTTGATCTTCTTCTTCTTATTTGATTCCTTATCCCACTGAGCACACTCAGATATGTAGTGGCATGTCTTCTTGCATTTGTGGCAAGTTCTCTTCTTATAGTCACGAGATGAAGCCTCATCATTCTTTGAGATGGATCTTGAAGACTTGCTGGAACGATTCTTCTTGGAGAACTTCTGGAACTTCCTCACAAGCATTGCAAGCTCTTTGCCAATGTCTTCAGGATCACTAGAACTACAGTCAGATTCTTCTTCAAATGAGGAAACAACCTTTGCCTTCAAGGCACGGGTTCGTCCATAGTTGGGGCCATAGATATCACGCTTCTCAGATAGTTGGAACTCATTTGTGTTGAGCCTCTCAAGTGTATCATACGGATCGAGATCTTTGAAGTCAGGACGTTGCTACCTCTTGAGCATGCGTTGGTTTTCCCTTGAAGAGGAAAGGGTGATGCGGCAAAGTAGCGTAAGTATTTCCCTCAGTTTTTGAGAATCAAGGTATCAATCCAGTAGGAGGCTACACTCAAACCCCTCGTACCTACACAAACAAATAAGAACCTTGCAACCAACGCGGTAAAGGGGTTGTTAATCCCTTCACGGCCACTTGCAAAAGTGAGATCTAATAGAGATAATAAGATAAATATTTTTGGTATTTTTATGATATAGATTGGAAAGTAAAGATTTAAAAATAAAATAGATTGGAAACTTATATGATGGAAAACAGACCCCGGGGCCATAGGTTTCACTAGTGGCTTCTCTTAAGATAGCATAAGTATTGCGGTGGGTGAACAAATTACTGTCGAGCAATTGATAGAAAAGTGCATAGTTATGAGAATATCTAGGCATGATCATGTATATAGGCATCACGTCCGCGACAAGTAGATCGAAACAATTCTGCATCTACTACTATTACTCCACACATCGACCGCTATCCAGCATGCATCTAGAGTATCAAGTTCATAAGAACAGAATAACACATTAGGCAAGATGACATGATGTAGAGGGATAAACTCAAGCAATATGATATGAACCCCATCTTTTTATCCTTGATGGCAACAATACAATACGTGCCTTGTTGCCCCTGCTGTCACTGGGAAAGGACACCGCAAGATTGAACCCAAAGCTAAGCACTTCTCCCATTGCAAGAAAGATCAATCTAGTAGGCCAAACCAAACTGATAATTCAAAGAGACTTGCAAAGATAACAAATCATACATAAAAGAATTCAAAGGAGATTCAAATATTGTTCATAGATAATCTTGATCATAAACCCACAATTCATCGGATCTCGACAAACACACCGCAAAAAGTATTACATTGAATAGATCTCCAAGAAGATCGAGGAGAACTTTGTATTGAGATCCAAAGAGAGAGAAGAAGCCATCTAGCTAATAACTATGGACCCGAAGGTCTAAGGTAAACTACTCACACTTCATCGAAGACGCTATGGTGCTGATGTAGAAGCCCTCCGTGATCGATGCCCCCTCCGGCGGAGCGCCGGAAAAGGCCCCAAGATGGGATCTCACAGGTACAGAAGGTTGCGGCGATGGAAATAGGGTTTCGTGGTGCTCTCGGATGTTTTCAGGGTATATGAGTATATATAGGCGAAAGAAGTCGGTCAGGGGAACCACGAGGGGCCCACAAGAGTGGGGACACGCCTACCCCCCTGGGCGCGCCTCCCTGCCTCATGGCCGCCTTTTTGCTTCCTTGACGTCCACTCCAAGTCTCCTGGATTGCGTTTGTTCCAAAAACGACTCTTCCGAAGGTTTCATTCCATTTGGACTCCGTTTGATATTCCTTTTCTGCGAAACACTGAAATAGGCAAAAAACAACAATTTAGACTGGGCCTCCGGTTAATAGGTTAGTCCCAAAAATAGTATAAAAGTGTAAAATAAAGCCCATTAAACATCCAAAACAGATAATATAATAGCATTGAACAATCAAAAATTATAGATACGTTGGAGACGTATCAAGCATCCCCAAGCTTCATTCCTGCTCGTCCTCGAGTAGGTAAATGATAAAAATAGAATTTTTGATGTGGAATGCTACCTAGCATAATTCTCAATGTAATTTTCTTTATTGTGGCATGAATGTTCAGATCCGAAAGATTCAAGACAAAAGTTTAATATTGACATAAGAGTAATAATACTTCAAGCATACTAACAAAGTAATCATGTCTTCTCAAAATAACATGGCCAAAGAAAGTTATCCCTACAAAATCCTATAGTCTGGCTATGATCTATCTTCATCACACAAGATATTTAAATCATGCACAACCCCGGTTTCAACCAAGCAATTGTTTCATACTTTAGTATTCTCAAACCTTTTCAACCTTCACGCAATACATGAGCGTGAGCCATGGACGTAGAACTATAGGTGGAATACGGTGGTGGTTGTGGAGAAGACAAAAAAGGAGAAGATAGTCTCACATCAACTAGGTGTATCAACGGGCTATGGAGATGCCCATTAATAGATATCAATGTGAGTGAGTAGGGATTGCCATGCAACGGATGCACTAGAGCTATAAGTGTATGAAAGCTCATCAAAAGAAACTAAGTGGGTGTGCATCCAACTTGCTTGCTCATGAAGACCTAGGGCAATTTGAGGAAGCCCATCATTGGGATATACAAGCCAAGTTCTATAATGAAAATTTCCCACTAGCATATGAAGGTGACAACATAGGAGACTCTCTATCATGAAGATCATGGTGCTACTTTGAATCACAAGTGTGGTAAAAGGATAGTAACATTGTCCCTTCTCTCTTTTTCTCTCATTTTTTTCTTTTGGTGGGCTTCTTTGGCCTCTTTTTGTGGGGGGCTTCTTTGGCCTCTTTTATTTTTTCATAAAGTCCGGAGACTCATCCCAACTTGTGAGGGAATCATTGCTTCCATCATCCTTTCCTCACATGGGACAATGCTCTAATAATGAAGATCATCACACTTTTATCTACTTACAACTCAAGAATCTTAGAACAAAATATGACTCTATGTGGATGCTTCCGACGGTGTACCGGGATAATGAATCAAGAGTGACATGTATGAAAGAATTATGAATGGTGGCTTTGCCACAAATATGATGTCAACTACATGATCATGCAAAGCAATATGACAGTGGTGGAGCGTGTCATAATAAACGTAACAGTGGAAAATTGCATGGCAATATATCTCGGAATGACTATGGAAATGCCATAATAGGTTGGTATGGTGGCTGTTTTGAGGAAGGTATATGGTGGGTGTATGATACCGGCGAAAGTTGCGCGGCACAAGAGAGGCTAGCAATGGTGGAAGGGTGAGAGTGTGTATAATCCATGGACTTAACAATAGTCATGAAGAACTCACATGCTTATTGCAAAAATCTACAAGTTATCAAAACAAAGTACTACACGCATGCTCCTAGGGGAAGGGTTGGTAGGAGTTAACCATCGCAAGATCCCGACCTCCACACATAAGGAAGACAATCAATAAATAAATCATGCTCCAACTTCATCACATAGCGGTTCATCATACGTGCATGCTACGGGACTCACAAACTTTTAACACAAGTATTCCTCAAATTCACAACTACTCAACTAGCATGACCCTAATATTACCATCCTCATATCTCAAAACAATCATCAAGTATCAAACTTCTCATAGTATTCAATGCACTTTATATGATAGTTTTTATCATACCTATCTTGGATGCTCATCATTTCAGGACTAAAATTTTAACCAAAGCAATTACCATGCTGTTCTAAAGCACTCTCAAAATAATATAAGTGAATCATGAGAGATCAATAATTTCTATAAAATAAAACCACCACCGTGCTCTAAAAAGATATAAGTGGAGTACTAGAGCAAAATTATCTAGCTCAAAAGATATAAGTGAAGCACATAGAGTATTCTAATAAATTCCGATGCATGTGTGTCTCTCCCAAAAGTTGTGTACAGCAATTATGATTGTGGTAAACTAAAAAGCAAAGACTCAAATCATACAAGACGCTCCAAGCAAAACACATATCATGTGGTGAATAAAAATATAGCATCAAGTAAAGTTACCGACGGACAAAGACGAAAGAGGGGATGCCATCCGGGGCATCCCCAAGCTTAGGCTTTTGGTTGTCCTTGAATTTTACCTTGGTGTGCCTTGGGAATCCCCAAGCTTAGGCTCTTGCCACTCCTTATTCCATAATCCATCAAATCTTTACCCAAAAACTTGAAAACTTCACAACACAAAACTCAACAGAAAATCTCATGAGCTCCGTTAGCGAAATAAAACAAACCACCACTTTAAGGTACTGTAATGAACTCATTCTTTATTTATATTGGTGTTAAACCTACTATATTCCAACTTCTCTATGGTTCATACCCCCCGATGGTAGCCATAGATTCATCAAAATAAGCAAACAACACACGAAAAACAGAATCTATCAAAAACAGAACAGTCTGTAGCAATCTGTAACTTTCGGATACTTCTGGAACCCCAAACATTCTACCAAAATAGGAAGTCCTAGATAATTTGTCTATTAATCTTATGAAAAAATAATAAACTGAAAATCACGTTTCTGTGATTTATGAAAATTATTCTTGTGAGTGCAAAAGTTTCTGTTTTTCAGCAAGATCAAATTAACTATCACCCAAGAAGATCCTATAGGTTTTACTTGGCACAAACACTAAATAATAAATAAAATTGGGTTACCTCCCAACAAGCGCTATCGTTTAATGCCCCTAGCTAGACATAAAAGTGAGAATAGATCTAAGTATCACCATAATGATAAGGTAAATCACGAAAACTCATCTCATATTCCCTATGTTCAACAGAAAATTTTCTTCGTGGCAAGGAAAAGTAATCAAAAGGGCTAAATTTAATGGGACAGAAGTCCCCAAGATCAAGCTCGGGAGGTATGGGTTTCTCTTTTGGCCCCTCATATTGCACAACCAATTCATCATTATAAGCATTCTTTTGGCAAAAAGTCATGAGACTTTGCTCAAGAGAAAATCCTAACCCATTGTTTTGAATAGCAAAATCATTATTAAGTTCGGCGATTCTATCAACTAGAACATCGGTAGGAACCTTTTTTCTAAGGTTTTCATTATAAGCAACATGATCTAAAGATCGTAAATGCATTACGTCTTCTTGATTAAAAAGGATCGCCTCTATGGGAGGACGACCAACATCCACACTATAGTGAGCAAAAATTTCTTTGGCTTCTTTCATTATAAATCTAAACTCATGTGTGAAAAAGATAGTAGCTGCACACTTAACAGAAGAATGCTCAATATTGGAAAATTCTAGGAAAATTCTTTGTATGCAAGGATGCATATGAATAAACTGTCTTTCAAGTTCAACTATAAGCAAGGATATATCATCCGCAAGACTACTAGTTCTATGAAGAATAGATCCACCCATAGCGGGCAAAGCACCAGCACAAGCAAAGAAATCTTGAATGACCCATTTTCCAATAATATTACCACTACCGATTTGAAACTTTTTAGTATGTAAGATAGTGGGTTCTTCAGCAGGATCATCAAAAGCATCAAAGTTTCCCACGTTATTACTATTGTCCTTATCAATGATAACCTCCCCAGTTTCCGACATAGTGGCAGCAAATACCACAAGAAGCAAGCAAAAAAGAGGCGAACAGAAAAAAGGGCGAATAAGACGGCAAGGGTGAAGTGGCGGAGAGGAAAATGAGAGGCAAATGGCAAATAATGTAATGCGAGGGATAAGAGTTTGTGATGGGTACCTGGTATGTCTTGACTTGTGCATAGACTCCCCGGCAATGGCGCCGGAAATCCTTCTTGCTACCTCTTGAGCATGCGTTGGTTTTCCCTTGAAGAGGAAACGGTGATGCAGCAAACTAGCGTAAGTATTTCCCTTAGTTTTTGAGAACCAAGGTATCAATCCAGTAGGAGGCTACACTCAAATCCCTCGTACCTGCACAAACAAATAAGAACCTTGCAACCAACGCGATAAAGGGGTTGTCAATCCCTTGACGACCACTTGCAAAAGTGAGATATGATAGAGATAGAAGATGAATATTTTTGGTATTTTTATGATATAGATTGAAAAGTAAAGATTGCAAAATAAAATAGATCGGAAACTTATATGATGGAAAATAGACCCGGGGGCCATAGGTTTCACTAGTGGCTTCTCTCAAGATAGCATAAGTATTACGGTGGGCGAACAAATTACTGTCGAGCAATTGATAGAAAAGTGCATAGTTATGAGAATATCTAGGCATGATCATGTATATAGGCATCACGTCCGCGACAAGTAGATCGAAACGATTCTGCATCTACTACTATTACTCCACACATCAACCGCTATCCAGCATGCATCTAGAGTATTAAGTTCATAAGAACAGAGTAACGCATTAGGCAAGATGACATGATGTAGAGGGATAAACTCAAGCAATATGATATAAACCCCATCTTTTTATCCTTGATGGCAACAATACAATACGTGCCTTGATGCCCCCTGCTGTCACTGGGAAAGGACATCGCAAGATTGAACCCAAAGCTAAGCACTTCTCCCATTGCAAGAAAGGTCAATCTAGTAGGCCAAACCAAAGTGATAATTTGAAGAGACTTGCAAAGATAACAAATCATACATAAAAGAATTCAGAGGAGATTCAAATATTGTTCATAGATAATCTTGATCATAAACCCACAATTCATCAGATCTCGACAAACACACCGCAAAAAGTATTACATCAAATAGATCTCCAAGAAGATCAAGGAGAACTTTGTATTGAGATCCAAAAGTGAGAAGAAGCCATCTAGATAATAACTATGGACCCGAGGGTCTGAGGTAAACTACTCACACTTCATCGGAGAGGCTATGGTGTTGATGTAGAAGCCCTCCGTGATCGATGCCCCCTTCGGCGGAGCGCCGGAAAAGGCCCCAAGATGGGATCTCACGGGTACAGAAGGTTGCGGCGGTGGAAATGGGGTTTCATGGTACTCTCGGATGTTTTCAGGGTATATGAGTATATATAGGCGAAAGAAGTCGGTCAGGGGAGCCACGAGGGGCCCACGAGGGTGGGGGCGGGCCTCCCTGCCTCGTGGCCACCTCGTTGCTTCCTTGACGTCCACTCCAAGTCTCCTGGATTGCGTTTGTTCCAAAAACGACTATCCCGAAGGTTTCATTCTGTTTGGACTCTGTTTGATATTCCTTTTCTGTGAAACACTGAAATAGGCAAAAAAACAACAATTTGGACTGGGCCTCCGGTTAATAGGTTAGTCCCAAAAATAGTATAAAAGTGTATAATAAAGCCCATTAAACATCCAAAGCAGATAATATAATAGCATGGAACAATCAAAAATTATAGATACATTGGAGACGTATCAGACGTTCTTGTATCATCAGGGCTAAGGTGTCAAATGAGTTGTCAAGTGATCTCAGGAGCTTCTTCATGATCTCATGCTTGGTGATCTCAGTGGCGCCAAGAGCACGAAGCTCATTGGTGATATCAGTCACACGATCGAACGTGATTTGGACATTCTCATTGCCATTCCTCTTGAAGAGGTTGAAGAGATTGCGAAGAACATCAATCCTTGAGTCTCTCTGAGTTGAGACTCCCTCGTTGACCTTGGACAGCCAGTCCCAGACTAGCTTCACAGTTTCCAGTGCACTCACACAACCGTACTGCCCTTTGGTCAGATGACCACTGATGATGTTCTTGGCGGTTGAGTCCAGTTGTGCGAACCTCTTGACATCGGCAGTGGTGACACCTTCACCGACTTTGGGAACGCCTGTCTTGACGACATACCAGAGGTCGACATCAATGGCTTCAAGATGCATGCGCATCTTATTCTTCCAGTAGGGGTAATCAGTGCCATCGAAGACGGGGCATGCAGCGGAGACCTTGATTATCCCTGCAATATACATAGCTAAAACTCCAGGTGGTTAAACCGAATCACACAGAACAAGAGAGTACCTTGCTCTGATACCAATTGAAAGTGCTAGTTATCGACTAGAGGGGGGTGAATAGGCGATTTTTATGAAAGTCTTCAAAACATGACGGCTTTGAAGACAAACAAGTAAACATAACCTATATAATATGCACCGGAATGTAAACTACACTAGGCTAGCATTAGTCAAGCAGATAATACAGTGGAAGCACGAAGACTAACAACAGCTAGGTATACAAGATCAGAATGGAAAAAGTATGAAGCCAAACAGATATAAGTCTTTACATAGTGAAGTCAAATGAATCAGGCAGGCAAGTAATGACTTCACGAAGACAAACTGAAAAGTAAGGAGAGTAGGGGATAGAACTAGTTGCTTGGTGAAGACAAGGATTTGGTAGATCAGTTCCAGTTGCTGTGACAACTGTATGTCTAGTTAGGGAGACTGAGATTGAACTCAGAAGACAGTGTCTTCACCTTATTCCCCTAGAGCTAAGGACACTTAGTCCTCGCCGTATCACTCAGGTAAGTCTTCAAGGCAGACTTCCAAACCTTCATAGACTTTGTTCACCGGCAATCCACAATGACTCTTTGGTGCTCGGAACGTGACGCCTAACCGGCTGGAGGATTCACAGTCCTCAAGTGTAACAAGTCCTCAGATCACGCAGACAGAAAGACTTCAGTGATGCCTAACACTCTTTGGCTCTGGGTGTTCTGGGCTTTGTCCTCGCAAGTATCTCTCTCTCAAATGCTTCAGAGGTGGGTTGCTCTCAAACGACACAAGCCGTGCACTAACTCTGAGCAGCCACCAATTTATGGTGTAGGGGGTGGGCTATCGATAGCCAAGTGGCAACCCGACTTGATATGTCCGAAATGACCCTGGGTCACTAAGGAACCGACACGTGTCCAACGGTCGGATTTCAAACACACGCGACAGCTTGGCTTGGGCTACAAGCAAAACTGACTCATCCAGCTCTGGATAGGGTTTGCTCTCATTGTCTTCACTCGAAGACATAGGATTTGGTTGAGCATCACATCAGTCACTCTGACTTTGTTCACTTGGACCCCACTTAACAGTACGGTGGTTCCTATGACTCAATAAAGAAGAAAGGAAACTACGAAACAACTATGTCTTCGCACTCCATAGTCTTCAAGTGAATATCTTCACACGTCATAATCTTCATCGTGAATGTCTTCACGAACCACCATTGTCTTTAATGTCTTCACACATTTTAGGGGTCATCTCTGGTAGGTAAACCGAATCAATGAGGGACTACTACATGTGTTATCCTGCAATTCTCAGAAACACATTAGTCCCTCAACCACGTTTGTCGTCAATACGCCAAAACCAACTAGGGGTGGCACTAGATGCACTTACTAGATCATTGTATTTGTAAATCATATTATATATAAAGGAGCAGTATTCTTTGTTGTATTTTCGAAAGTATATATATAAAAATAATGTATATAGAATTTTATTCCAACCAAAAATGGATCCTGCACGAAAAAAAGAATACAAAATGGATTGGAATTGAGTTGGCATGGTAAACGTGCAAGCTTTATCTCAAAAAATTGAATGAAGCGACCAAACTCGTAGTAACCGCCCAAAACCAAAATATGGGAGATGGAAATTACTGCATGTCCTTGACATGCAGCACATGTCGGCTCGATTTCAATAGGTCTTGATAGGGGCAGGTTTGTAATTTCACTCAAACATGACATGCCCGCCTCTCACCCGGATTCATATACGGTGGGCACCAAAACACAGTGTCTCCTCGGTCGAAATCGCCTCTCACCCTGATTCATACACGGTGGGCACCAAAACAAACTCTCCTCGGCCAAAATCTCCGTCGGCAAATATTTGGTGTATGTGAGATTACTGTCCTATCCCCAGCCGACTAATATTGTTGTGATGTAGAAAATTTTAAATGGGGGCTAAGTTTGTAAATTTCCTCACATTTGAGACAAGCGCGCCCTGAAGACATGGTTCCCCCTTCCTCTCTCCCTCTATTTCCCCATTCGTACTCTGTGGGCGCCAAAACACCCTCTCCACCGCAGTCTCCTCTGTCCGCCACCCCATCCATCGTCGTCCTCCTCCACCATGCCGGAGCTGATAACCCGACGCCGTCGTCCATTACAAGAGATCGACCTCTCCCATCCACGGCTTCGGACCAGGATCCCTGCATCCCGTCCTCTCACTTCAACCCCAACGTCGTCCACCTTGTCGGTGCCGCTCCTACAACCATCTCATTCACCTCGCCGGGACATTTCCCCGCCGCCACCGTCTACCCTCCTAGATCTGCTTCCACGCCGTCGACAGCCATCGCTACTACAGCACCGTCAAATTCTCAGCGGATGCATACACGGCACCAGAGGCGGTACCCTTTCGTATCTGCTCAACTTATTTATCGCAGCAAGAAAATAGATCGCCACTGCTTTACTGTGATTTCTTGTCCATCACTTAGGATCTTACTTGTTAGTTGAAAGCAAACATTGGTTGCAAAGTTGCCTTTGTCCGGTTTGCACCTTCAGATCCGCCATGGCACGCTCAACACTATACTTGCAATGCTTATGTCCCCCCCCCTTTATATTCCACACTAGTTAAATGACAGTAGACTAAATTTCAAAATTGGGTCAGTCGATTTTTGAGAGCTCGTCAGAGTTCGCCGGAGGGAAGGAAGGGGCTTGGGTGGGGACGATGGTTGTGGGGGCGGTGGCCAAGCGGTGGTGGGGCCTCGCCGAACGAAAAAAACTCGACACGGGTGGGGGCGGGGGTGGGGGTGGGGGTGGCGGAGGAACACAAGCGGCAGGGGCGGTTCAGGGGAGGGTGGGAGGGTCGAGGCCGGTGGTTCGGCTAGCGGCCCATGCGGTATTCTACAGGGGAAGAATCAGAGACGAGGAAGAAGAAGGGTTAGGAGACGTAGGATCTTCATCCAACCACCTGAAATGGCCGACTGACCCAAATGACAAAAGTCACGCGACTTGCATGCAGACATTCCTTTATATTCAGTACCATCATCGTAGCTGCTTCACCGCTCCTCAATCCATCAAGCTAAAGAACGTGCTACTCATAATTTCAAACTTGTTGCTCAAATACGAATATGATATCATGCTGATATTACTAAAACAGATAACATTTAATTGGTCAGCTAATTTTCCTACTTTACTTTGAAAAGCACGTGCGCCACATATAGAGAGACAGCAGGGAGTTGCATTCTTAATGCGCTCTGGTTCATCATGTGTGGGCACTGCGCAACGAACGTTTTATTATCCAAAATTTGCTTGCTCTACTTTAGCATGTTCCTCTTCTGTTCTTCTTTAATAAGTACTCTCTCCATTCCTGAATACAAGTCTTTGTATAAATTCCACCATGGACTACATATGGAGCAAAATCAGTGAATCTACACTCTAAAATGTATTTGTATACATCTGTATGTGATCCATAGTGGAAATCTCTACAAAGACTTATATTTTGGAATGGAGGGAGTATGATAGCAGTACAATATCTTCCTTGCAGTGAAGAGGGGCAGGGACATTTGCAGTGTAGAGATCTCTTCGGTCGGTTGTGATGGACACTTTCAACCCTTTGGGCCTCTTTGATTCGTAGGATTTTGTAAACATATGAATAGGAATTTTAGTGGCCTGCCAACTTGAATCCTATAATATTAGCAAGGAAATGCGAGGAGCTGCGTCGCCTTTGTGAGTTACACTGATATTAACAGTACCACACCTTCAGTTGAAGAGAGCTAGTATCCGAAGCCTTTCAAGCCATACCGGCAATAGTAGCCCATATTTTCCAGCAAGTTCCACTTTCCTAATTTTACTTGTGATGCTTATGGTTTTCCCGTTATATCTACACTATAATCTGTGTAGCTGCTTTATGCCACACTAGCAGCAGTCCACTCTTGAAGCTAAACAACACACCAATCATAACTCCAAAGCTTACTTCTTCAAATATGAATTATGATATGATATTGATATTAGTTAACAGACACACATTTAATTGGCCAGCTAATGCTCCCACTTGATTTTCCAAATGCATGTGGCCACATATAGAGAGACATCATGGAACGGCATTTCTTTGGGCGCTGTGATTCATCATGAGTGGGCAACCAACATTGTATGCAAAGAAGCGGAACCTCAAGATATGCTTCCTCTTCTATTCTTTAACATGTTCCTCTTTTGTCATTATGTATTTAGTACGTACAGTATGCTCCTTGTCAGGAAGGGGAACAGGGACATCTGCAGTCAACAACTGATAGAGTTGGCATGTACGTGATCGATAGGCTTTCAATTAGTAGCGACAATATAACACCGTATTTTCCAACCAGTTCCACTTACCCGATTAATATATGCTAGTTATGGTGTATCCCTTTTATGTACACTATGATTTGCCTAGTTGTTGTGTGCTCTTGTTACCATGGTTTGGCAATGAACTCTCTATACATTATATTATGAACCTATCATCTGCCAACTATCCTTACTTTTGGAGCCTTTTTTGTGTACTTGTGCCAGATTACATTAATGCACGCACCATGTTACAACACACATGGGCTCTCTCATCAGAATTCAGTGATAGCACACAAGGGTTCATAGGGAGCCCCTATATTAGAATATCCTCTGCATTACAAAGATAATCTCACTACTATTTATGTTTTCATGCTTCACAGATATTGTACGTAATCACAATGAATATCAGAATGCGCGCATCAGAAGAATATTGTGGAACACTGCAATGACTAACAAAATTGGCACCAAGGCATTGAGTTCCATTCTGGATGCAATGAAACTCATACGCTTCCCACCTGCAAATTCTTGTTCAGAATATGATCCTAATGACTATTCTGGCCTTGAGGAGTCGAAGGCAGATGGCTTGTCTTGTTCAGCCATCAAGGTGTCAGTTCTAATTTGGCAAGGTTTTATTGATTGCGTGTATCTTGCATAAGGTGTCTTGCATTTCTTCTACTTTGTTGCACCTCCATCTGCTTAGTTTACTCATCATATATGTCAAGATGCCATGCCCATCCATTATCAAAACACACTCGATCTCTCATCATACCATGTTTTCCACTCAAATGTTGTTCTTGAGCATCAGACATCAAAAAGGAAGGGAGTGATTGCCGAACCTGAAGGAGCACCAGCAAAGTCCTTGAAAAATGTGATGGTGCCGGAGAAATCAGATAGCACCCCACTTATATTGGCTCTACAACAAGTGACACAAAACGTAGGACCCACTCCAATAGACTGTATCCATACTTCACTCGCCACACCACTATCCCCATCACACAGGACCTGCACTCCAGCAAAAGGTATGCCAATTTCAGTTGCCATAGCACCAACCGTACCACAGAAAAATCCCACTCCAACAAAAAGTGCAGCAAGTCCACCAGCCGAAGACCTATCCAACTGCAGAGACGGCCAATTCCTGCAGAATGGAACTCCATTCCAGTTATGCCCAGTTTAAAAGACAATGCTTTCAATGTTGTTAGGAACTACGTTCATATATTCCCATCATGAGAAGATTATAGTGAAGATAAACACCATTTTCACATCTTCCTGTCCCACTTATGTGTAAGTGCTATTATTCATGGTGATTAGTTTTCTGTTTTCTGCTGATTGAACACATCAATAGTCTACATTACATTGTTGTAAGTAGGCGAGGGTCAATCTGGATAGTCATGACAAGCAAAGCTTGCTTGCGCTTTTCAAGGAAGCATGCAGCAGTATCAGTATTAGCTGAGGAAATCACACTTTGATGGCAAGTATATAAACGAATTTCCAGTGAAGTCTCCTGTGCTAAATTTAGAAGACATTGAATGGAAAAACCTTGGTATGCACTGGTCTCATTCCCAGGATGAGGTACTATCTATGATATCATATGACAATTTGAACTTCTACTTTTCCGCATGTGCCTTACGGATCTCTTTTGCAGGAAATCTGCCTGAAGAAGAAATCTGCTTTGAAAAGGACGGCATGATATCGCAAATATGTTGTCCGTTTGCTCCTGTTACTACCTATTGTCCCGTATCACTGTACTTGCATTCATACCTGGTTCATTATGTGACAGCAATATGCATGATAGCTTGCTTATCAATTATTCGCTCCAAATTATCACATGTGTATTAGTGGTTACATTAATGTAGAATATACTCAATTCCAATGAAAAAGTTTAGCTCTGCATTGTTCTTGTAAGTACCTGTTGTCCTTTATCAGTGTACTTATATTGACAGCTAGTTGTTCATCTACCATCACTCTACAGCTTATTTTCCTGTGCCCTCCATTTTTCTACATATCAGATCTGCATTTACTCTTATCATAAGGTTGGATAACACCAATGGTACTGAAGAAGCTTAGCTATGCATTGCTCTTGGTTGTACCTTTTGCATAAATCGCTGTACTTACATTTATAGCTACTTGGTTATGTAGCATCACTCTTCATCTTATCTTAAATATTCTTCATTTTTTCTTATATTATCACATGTATATTTACTCTTAACAAAATGTAGAATAAAGGCAATGCTTATGAAGAAGATTCTATGGTAAACTTCTTGAATTGCCCCCATCAGCATGGACAAGGGCTTTATAGAGCCGACCTTCACCACTAATATAAGTTTGTCCTTCTCAAGCCTTCAAACTTTGTTGTGTGTATTTGGCTAGGCATGACTGCAACAACTGTTTTTTTGGTGTTTGCATTAAATTGCATGTTTAAAGTTTATTATGAAGTCCATAAACAAAAGTTTGTCCTTCTCAATTTAAGTTTTCAGTTGTACAACCAAGTTCCTTCTTCATACCATGTAAATTAACCTATACAGTGCAAGTGATCTTCTTTTGCACTGCATGTATGCTTCTGTTCTTGATCCGTAATCCAGTGTTGTGGTGAAACTACCCACTACAGCACAATGTCATATTCTGCAATGTCTTAACTATGAACAATGTCATATCATTCTACTATTATTTAAACCGTCTCTTTATTTTGCCAATCTGAAATGGGATAAATTGACAACACACTAAACATTGATACTTATGAGTTCTTGATCTGTAATTCAGTGGTGTCGTGAAGCTGCCAACTTCTTCACAATATCATTTCCTGCCATGTCTTAACCTGAACAATACCATATTGTGATAATGCTATTTCAAACTGTGTCACTTTATTCGCCAATAAGAAATGTGATGTATTATCAGAACTGATACTCGTATGTGCAAAACTTGTCATATGTGTGCTTGTTTCTCTTTCGGAGTGAGGAGGATATAAGTGGCAAACAAGCGTAGTCTCATCAGCTTGCTCAGCAGCTTGCACTGCAGCTCCCAAGCAGGGCTAACGTTTCTTGAACTCTATTGAAGTGTTACCAGTTTTGTATATTATTCTGTCGGTGTGTTTATTTGCACTGGTGGTGATCTTTGATGCCTAGTGTATGTAATCTGCTGTCTGTTTGTGCTTTATTATCATATGGCGAACTTTGATGCCCAGTGGATGTAATATGACTAGGCTTTTAACAGGCCGAAATAAAATATAGGGTCGAGATATTAAACGAGCCTTTAGTAGGTCAGAACTAATATCAGGCCGTACTATTAAATGGGCCTTTAACAAATAGAAATCCTAACCGGGGCTCAAGTCGGCCAAAACACACAACGTCTAGTTAATGGTTAATCTGATATGGGCCTTAATTTAGCCCAAAGAATGAAAGGCTCTTAAATGGTTGGATCTGATATGGGCCTTAATATGGCCCAGAACATGGTAGGCTATTAACGTGCCAAATCTCATATGGGTCCTTATAATGCCTAGAACGTGGCAGACTGTTAACGGACCAGATCAAATATGGGCCAACATTTGGCCCAAAACATGGCAGCTTGTTAATGGGCCAGCCCACTAGTGTCTTCAAAATCTCGTGGGCCTTTAGCTGGGCCAGCCCATTATGGTCTGCAAAATCTTGTGGGCCTTTAGCTAGGTTGGCCCATTATGGTATGCGAAATCTTGTGGGCCTTTAGCTGGGCCAGCCCATTTAATCTTTATGGGCCACTTTTGGATCGGTCCACGTGTCAACATATCATAGGCGCATCTCGCCCATTGGATGAGTGACATCTGTGCCAACGCGGAGCTGACACGTGGTTTCATCGGCCAATGAGAATTTTACACGTGAAAAATCGCCATTGGTCGTGGCTGTTAGCGGGTTAATGGATCCAATACCGGACCCGATAGCTTAACGACGATCCATTACAGTGGATGCCACATGTCGGTCACCCTTGACGAAAGCACTTTCATGACGTGACATTTATCGTCATGGAAGGGGACACTTCCGTGATGATAATTTTGGTATTGTCATGGAGCACTTCTATGACAACACAGGTATGACTATCTTGATTCTGTCATAAAATCGTCATGAATGTACATGCATGACAAAAATCGTGACCTACTGTGACAAACACGTATCATCACAGAAGTGTTTTTTTGTAGTGCTAGTCGAAAGGGTTGTGTGGACGCGCAGCTAAATAGACTAGCATATGACATGATGGATGACTCGGTCTCACTAGCCATGAAGCATTGGATGCTAGCCGGATAATATGAACTCAAAAGGATCCGGTCGGGTTCGACATAGTCGGATCCGAGTTGAGATAAGGTCTGAGTCGGATAGACCTGACTATGAGACGCATCGATAGGTCATTCGTGAGTCTATAGTATAACATACATTCTATGTCCTAAGACTTGAGCTGGCGCATGTACTCGAGATGGTGACAAACCTGTATTGGGCCGACCAAACGCTACTTCCTGATTGGGTAGTTACAAAGGTAGGTTTCGGACTTGTCTAGACCCATGCTCTGAGACATGGTCGAGCAAGATGGGATTTGCCCCTCCGATCAGGAGAGATATACTCTAGGCCCCTCATGTGATCCGACCAAGATAAGCATGGCCATGCGACAAGGATTATGAGATAATCCGGTTAGTGGTCGACATCACTGGAACGAGAAAGAGGTCGGGCTAGGACAATGATGGCAGACTCGCCTTGAGCCCGACAACATATACCGTGTGCAAACGGAACATAATTGTAACATGTTGTACAGGTTCGCCGACCGACTTCATTGTCTACTTGGTGGTTGGCATGCCTTGCTGGAGGCCGCTACTAGTCGAGCAGGTAGGAGGTGATCCAACCTGCGACCAAACCGACTTGAACCTAAGGGGTCGCACGCTTAAGGGAAGGAACCTATGAGGCTGGATCCGACTCCATGAGTCAGATGTGATCCTACTCGGACTCGGATCCAGGCCAAACAAACATTAGGCTTTAGGATCCGTGCGAGGCCCAAGTGTTGAGCCCGCGACGGATGCCTATATGTAGTGGGGGTGCGGCGAACTCATTCGGTTGATCCCTTCGGCGCCATCACTAGGGATTTACATGTGTTGCCAGCAGCCACCTCCACTCGTCACCGACTGTGTGATCGGACCTAGCAATCCGCCCCACGATGTTCCTCTTGCACGCGCGGATACTATTAGAGGCGATGTACTTGCGCCGTTCTGGCAAAATACGTGGGATCCGACGATCGGTTGTTCAAGGAAGGTCTGATGAGGAGGAGACGAACCCGACGCGCTGCCCCAACTCTACTTCCGCTGCACGGCACTACGCGTCTAGTGGTAACGATCCGTGATCCATCTCCCGTAGGATGTTCCTGGTTGATCTATGCGTAGGACAATTCTGATTTGCAGTTGATGCACCCTAGCGCAGAACCCAACACTCAGTGACGGGGCCCACATGAATCAAAATAGAAAGTCCGGCAAAGTCACTCCACACATGTGGGGCGCCACTCAGGTATGGTTTTTATGCTTACTTATTTTCTCGACATAAGCATTATGTTTTAGCACAGTCAAACAAGTACTGAATAAAGAAGTTCTGCCATGTTAAAGAGCCTAGGATTTCCCTTTTTAAAAATATTTTTGTATGAAGTATCTGTTTCGATGGAAACGAGCGTGTGAATCATGATGCAGATCAATGGTTGAGCATGTGCTTGTCTGTGCAAATTTTCGCCAAATTTTCCTTGTTAACAAATTTATATGATTGCACAATCCTCTTGGAAGCTCGAAACAAGTCATAGAGTAAGTTTCTATTGCTAGAGTAACATATTTTATTTAAACTTCTTTACGGTTGAATGACTAGGTCTACCATCCACCTATGTACTTTCTTCCAAACACCACCTTCTAAGGTGTTTTTTAGGGGGCCTTCTAAGATATTTGGAACTAGAGGATACCCGGTGCGTTGCTGCAGAAATCGGTTGTAATATATTTTAGTGAGATTTGATCGTGCCAAATATAAATATTTGTATTAATAACACGTGACCAAAAGTTAAAAATATGTATGGCTTATTATGTTCGTTATGTATAGTTGTAAAATATTTATCGAATATAAGTAGAATAATAAAATGAAAAGTAATTTCTCATGCATGGTTGCATGTGGTGGTGGTTTTTTTCCTCATGCATGGTTGCATGTTGAGGTGAGCCTTATCCCATCCATAATTGTATGATGACATCACATGCTTGCATGTTGAGATAAATTAGTGGGGTCACTCTCTTAGGTATATAGGATATCCACTTCCAAGGGCCTGTTCGGATCTTCCCCAACTTCACAAAACTCCACAAATCCAGCTTCTCTTCTCGGCTTCTCACTCCACGCAGCAATTTCCTTCCGTTCTGCAGCTAAATTAGCTTCCCCATTGCGATTTTGGGCTGGCAACGGTTGCTGGGCTGTCTAGCACCATATTGGGTCGGGTAGAACCAGCCCAGGATGGGTATCGAGAGGAGATGCGGTATCGATTCCTAGCGATACGTGGCTGTCGAGAGAATGAATCATTTTCTTTCGCATGGCTGGACGAATCGTTATCTTTGGCGGTGGCATGTTGGCTGTAATATAGGTGAACTACGGATTCTGATTTTGGTG
Source organism: Triticum dicoccoides (assembly GCF_002162155.2). Lineage (NCBI taxonomy): Eukaryota > Viridiplantae > Streptophyta > Magnoliopsida > Poales > Poaceae > Triticum > Triticum dicoccoides. The sequence continues at coordinate 382,125,231 of NC_041393.1, read as the reverse complement.
GAGCTGGGCTGACCTCGCTCCAGATTTTTGCACTAAGTTCGATGATAGCTTCCCGAAGCTAGCTTCCTTGGGTTATTTCGTTCGGCTCTGCTCCACTCCATGAGTTCGTGAAGCATGGAGCGGGAGGAGATCCCAACACACCCTAAGATATGTGGAATACCATTCTTTCATTTTTCAAAATATGTCGGCCTTCCCAAATTTTGTTGTGATATAGAGTCACTTATACCATTTAGACCATCTTTCCTCCCGCGAATTGTATTGCGACAACCTTATTGTAATGATTGAAGGATTTTGCCGACCTTTTGTCCTGAAGCATTTGGGTAGGCATCCCAAACCATTGGCGATACCCACTAGTTATTCACAATAGTTAAACAAACAACAAGTTATGATATGCAAATAATAAATGATTCACCAGGAGGAGAGCCAATATTAACACTTGGATGGTATTAAGTTTGTCCGAATTCCCCACTTCTTCAGTATGCTAGACAAGCCTTCATCTTCTAAAATAAATAGTATGGCGATATGGGATTTGCTTGTGAGATGCCTCACGAAGATTTGAATTCTTTGAGTTTTTATTGGTTAAACAAAACTTGAAATAAGAATGAGCACGCAACTCATATTATTCTCTATACTAAAAATAATGATCCCCACTATCTCAGTTCTCTCAACATGAACATATACCACCACATTAAACATGCCACCTCATCACCCCACTAACTATTTTTTTTGAACATGCATGAAGGATGCTATTTATATTCTCTCTTGACATGTAGGCATCTCAACTCACCACAGCTGCCACCTCATCATTCCACGCTAAGTCGCTAACTATATTTCTCTTAACACACATGAAAAATACTACTTATATTCTATATATACTCACAACCATATAATAATCAAGCACAATAAGCCACACACACACGGGGAGAGAGAGAGAGAGAGAGATTTTAATTTTCATTTAAATTTCATCAAAATATATTGCAACCAATCCACATAGGAACGCGCGAGGTATCATCTAGTTATCGGAGTAAACGAAGAACGATAAAAACAATTTTTTATGCATGCTCACCTTTGAATATTCTTACATAATTCAGTGGTAAGCCTTCATCATATCTACTCATGGGCATAAAAGTGCATATGTTCGATGTGGTACCTCCGTATGCACCACCGATTGGGTGTCCTGGCTGTGTATTGTTGTTAGGCGAGGCTTTTAACATTCATGAAGTATGTAACACAAACAACATCTCATTGGTGCATGAACAATCCCCCCCGCCCTTCTTTCGTAGAGTTAGCCTCATACATTGTGTGAAAAGAAAGCAATCAAAGTAGGCCACTATGAAGATTATTTGTGCAGTTAATGTTGTTCCCAAGACTAACTACAATTAATGCAATTATTTGTGCAGTTAATGTTGTTCCCAAGACTAATTGAGTACAATTAATGCAACTGCGGTTATTTCTAAAGCCGTTTACAATTATCAATTAATGTTGTTTCCAGAACCATTTACTACAAATAATGCAATTAATGGTGTTTTTAATTTATCCATGATGTAATGGACACGTCATCGAAACGGCGTGGGACGTTAGATATAGGTGATTGAATCAAGAATGCTCCCCCTAAATTCAACTCGGTTGGATCCTTTCATCCTCTATTACCAATCATAATATTCCACATCAGATTGCATGTAAAAATTTAAGTAACTTTCATTTTGAACCGAGTTTATACATATACATACTTAAAAAAATATTTATACATATTTTTTGGAGAAACAAAAGATATTCCTAACTCAGAATGATCTATCGCCGACCTCGGCTCTATCAGGCCAACTCCACCGCGCGGCCCCAAATGGACGTCCGGATTGACCGGAATTTGTCCCTTTGGGGCGCCGATGGGTTCGCCCGTGTCCGGTTGTTTCCGTTGGGTTGTGCGTGCGCCCACCGCGCGGCCGCACCCCAAATCGTGTCCGGGGTGGACGGGAATAAAAAACTATAAAAACTAGAATAAAATAACTAAAAAAGCAAATAAACGCATTTAAAAAAACATAAAACATATATAGGGGTCAGCCACAAAACGGCCCAGTTTCAACGGCCACTTAAAAGGCCCAGTTTCATAATTAACATAATAACAAAATAAAAAAACTCCTCCCCCGCGCTCTTGCCGCGCCCGTCGGTGCCGTGGTCGTCGCCGTCTTCACTGGCCGCCGGTGTCGTCGTCGTCGCTGACGAGGTCGACGTAGTCCAGCGGCGTCCAGAGGTGGGGCGACGGTGCGTGGTAGACGGTGGCGGGCTGGACGGCCGGAGGTGCCTGCACCACCTCCTTCCGCGGCGACGCCTCCCGCTCCGGTGACCGCGGCGGAGTGGGGCACCAGTTCACGCCCACGCCGGCGGCCATCTCCGGAGCAGTGCAGGACCAGCCCCACCCCTGGCCCAGCAGCTGCTCGAACGCGGGCGGGTCCTCCTCCATCGGCTCCTCCGTGACGGCCGCCAGCTGCAGCTCCGGGAAGGCGACGTCCCCGGCGGCAGAGAGGGCCATGGCCTTCTCCGGGCCGTCCCATTGCCGCTCGTCGTGCGTGTTCATGGAGTCGTCCATGACACGCTGCAGGAGACGGGCCTCCTCCTCCGCTGTCATGCGAGGAGGGGGAGGTGGCGACGGAGACGGGGAAGGCGACGACGTGGGCGTCAGGCCGCGCACCCGCGTACGACTGCGCGCCTCTGCACGTGGCCTCCGCGGCCCCGACACGGTGCCGGCGACGCGCGCCGCACGTCGTGCTCGTCCTGGAGCCATGTGTCCCACAACGGGGAGTCGGGGGCATACCCGTGGTCGTAGTACAGGTCATCGGGGAGGAGGCGGCGGCGGCGCGCGATCTCATCGTGCCGGGCACGGCCGGGCGCCGGCACCGGCGGGATGGGGACCCGATCCGCGGAGAGGTGCCATCCGTTGGGGAGGTGGGCGTCGCTCCACGGGACCGGCGTCCTCATCTCCCAGTACCTACGGCACACGTCCGCGCAGATGTACTGTCGGGCGCGCTCGCCGGCGGGCCTAGGGGCAATGATGAAGGGGGCCGGCGCGGGGGCTCGACGGGAGGAGCGCGGCAGTGACGCGGGCTCCTCCTTTTTCACGGATCCGCGACGGCGGCCGGAGGAGGAGCCGGCCTCGCGGTCGTGCTTCCCCTTGCGGTTCCAGAGACCCATGGCTGCGGCCGGCCGGCGAGCTCGAGGACGGGGAGTGGCTAGGGTTTGGGCGTGTCAGCTTTCGAGGGGCAGAGAGGGGCCGCGTGGGGAAGTGAGGACGATGACCGGTCCACGGGTCCCATTTAAGAAGGACGACGACTGTTTGATGGCCGGATGACAGATGGGGCCATCCGCCCGTGCGCATTTATGTTGGCGGATGGGAGATAGGTGGCCGCCTGCCACGCGACCCCGACGCGGACGTTCGAAGCGTCCGTTCGCTGTCCACCGCGACCCAAAACCGGCGCAAGTTTGCGCTCGAAATGGGTCGGCCCGGACACAAAACGGACCAGATGGGTCCGGACCGTCGCGCGCTGGGTCGTCTTGTTTGTTCGTTTTGTCCCAAACAAACAGGACCGGACAAGATAGAGTCGCGCGGTGGAGTTGGCCTCGTAACGACGGGACGTATAGCCCAGAATAGCAAAGCCACGACAATCAACGAGTCGAGGACCACTCACAGGCTCTCGACCATTCCGCATTGACGCGACGGGAAACCCACCCAAAACTCTCATCTACACCGTCTACTGCGCATCCACAGCAGGTTCACTGTGACTCCCTTTGTTTCCTCCCTCCCCGCACCCTGTCCACCTACACCGCGTTTCCTACCCTGTCATGAATCCATACACCGGCTCCACAGGTCCACGCGCCCACCGGCTCACTATAGCCCGTCCGGCGCAGGATACGCCTATAAGTAAAGCCCCACCCCCACCCAGTTCTCCTCTTTCTCAGACGCACTCTCTCCCGATCCCCTTTCCCCTCCCCTCTCGCGGAGGAGGCGAGGGCCGGTCGGATCGATCCCATTCGAGCTCGATTTTAGCCGCCAAAAAGTTTAGCGTGCTCCAGACAGGGGCTGGCCGTACGGCCCAAGCTTCGGGCGGCGGAGCGCTCGCGGCGGGCGGCGGGATCTGAGACCCAAACCCTAGGTGGCGGCGGCGCCGCCGTGGGGGTGAAATGGACGCGAGGTTCCCGTACTCGCCGGCTGAGGTGGCCAAGGTGCAGCTCGTGCAGTTCGGCATCCTCAACCCGGATGAAATCGTAATACCTCGCCTCCCCCACCCCCACCGCCGCCTCTGTTTCGTTTCTCTGCGTGGAGTGGGAACTCGTACTGGTTTGACTGGGCTTGGCTAGCTTCCAACTCTGGATGAACTGTCACCGGGTTGCTGGTTGTTAGCTTCAATCTGGTGTTGCTTGGGTAGCGAATTAGCCGAGCTTGATCTGGCAAATATATGTTGAAGCTGATCCATTGTAACTTACCAAAGGTTCCGACACTGAACAATATATGCATGAGTGTTGTTTCGTTGAGTCGGTGTTTTGCTAACTTGGGAAACTAGTTAAACTTTGAGCAAAATGCTTGGTTGTAAGTCTCTAGTTCGGTTTGAGCTACAAGTTGTACTCCATGTAATACTATTCAAGTGGGATATTTGGTCGAGTTGCCGAGTTGAACTTCGCACTTGTATTGCATCAAAGTTTTAACAGATCTCTCTCGCAATTTTTTTAACAGACCTAACAAAAGGCAAATGTTCTAATTACTTGTGTGGTATTTGTATTTACTATGAATTTGGCAGTTTGGTTGTGCTTAGCAGTTTGCACTGTTTGTTTGTTATCACACATGATTTTACCGTGCTTTCGATTGGCTCATGTTCAATACAAGTTTGAATAAGGCTACACGCATCTGCTTGATGGTCTTATACTATAGATTTGCAGAATATATCTAATAAGATGGATTGAGAGGGTTTAATAGTATGATTTGTTTGGTTCAAATGACCATCGACCATTGTAATGATAGTCTGAGGAGTGCCTCCTGAACTGGTCCATATGGAGTGCCCAAAGAAATGTGTAGGATTGAATTTGATAAATTTTGTGTTGCTTTGCTATTTTTGTAGAGACAAATGTCAGTGGTGGTGATAGAGCATGCAGAGACTATGGAGAGGGGGAAGGCAAAGCCTGGGGGTTTGAGTGACCCTCGTTTGGGCACCATTGACCGGAAGATCAAGTGTGATACATGTATGGCTGGGATGGCCGAGTGCCCGGGTCACTTTGGCCACCTTGAGCTTGCAAAGCCAATGTTCCACATCGGCTTCATCAAGACCGTACTCTCCATAATGCGCTGTGTGTGCTTCAACTGTTCCAAGATCCTGGCGGATGAGGTACATGACTCCTCTGTTCGTCTGGTTTCCTTTTAAGACTTGTGCATTTTACTAGGTTGTCGTTTGGTGCATATCTAAGGTAAACTGAAAGGAGTCCCTGATGTGCAAGACAAGCTAAACTGAAATCATGACAATCGTAATTTTCACTTATGTTTGTCCAATTTTGCATCTGTTCAACGTCATAGAATCTTTTTTGATCAGGTGCAATGAACCTGTACATGCAATTGATTTAGACTTCTTGCATGTTTGTTATGGATCTGGAATTCAACACTGGAAGCCAAGATTATCTTTGTGAAGTTTCAATAGAGCCTGCCATTGGTAGAACTGCATCAGACAAAAGAAAACTGCATTGATGATGTGTCCCCGTAGCAATGCCTATTTTATTAATTATTGTCTTTGGTAAAATAACCAGAACCATGGAACCTAATTACAAATAACTTTGGAGTTTTCTCATGAATTCTGAGAAAGGTTGTTCTTGCATGTTAGGTACTCCCTCTGTTCACTAATATAATATGTTTTTTATATTTCAATATGGACTACATACGGACTGAAATGAGTGAACAAACACACTGAAATGTGTCTATATACATCAGATTCACAAAAAAGTTAGAACATCTTATATTTGTGAACGGAGGGAGTACTAAACAGTATCATAGCGTGGACCATTTATTTTTGTGTGCCTTGATCTTGGCATGTTATTTATCAGTGATGTCTTGCAGGAGGATACCAAGTTCAAGCAGGCTCTGAAAATCAGGAACCCAAAAAATAGATTAAGAAGAATATATGATGCTTGCAAGAGCAAAAAGATTTGTGCTGGGGGTGATGAACTTGAGGTTCAAGATCAGCAGGATGCTGATGAGCCAGTGAAGAAAAGAGGCGGTTGTGGTGCTCAGCAGCCAAATATCACAGTTGATGGTATGAAGATGGTTGCAGAATTTAAAGCAACAAAGAAGAAAAGTGATGATCAAGATCAACTCCCTGAACCAGTGGAGCGAAAGCAAATTCTCTCTGCCGAGAGGGTATTTACATTATCCTTACTCAATTCAATAGGTTCTAAGAATTTTCAGTTAATCACATGGCTCACATCATGGTTTATTGGGGCAGGTCCTTAATGTTCTCAAGCGTATAAGTGATGAGGACTGTCTTTTGTTGGGCCTGAACCCTAAGTATGCTCGTCCTGATTGGATGATACTGCAAGTCCTTCCAATTCCTCCACCACCTGTCAGACCATCTGTTATGATGGATACTTCCTCCAGAAGTGAGGTTAGCCCAGTACTACTAAAATTATTATGAATGGATCCAATGGTTGGTTCACAGGTCTCACCCTTCCACTCACTGTTTATCTCGCTGTTTCTTCTGTTTCTACAGGATGATTTGACTCATCAATTAGCGATGATAATTCGACATAATGAGAATTTGAGGAGGCAAGAGAGAAATGGAGCCCCAGCTCACATTATAACTGAGTTTGCTCAGTTGTTGCAGTTTCACATTGCAACGTACTTCGACAATGATCTTCCTGGACAACCAAGGGTGAGTAGTCTATAAGTACACTCCACATATTAATCACTAGTAGATAAGTTATTCTCATTATCTGTTGTGGAAATATCCAGGCCACTCAGCGTTCTGGAAGGCCTATTAAGTCAATATGCAGCAGGCTGAAAGCAAAAGAAGGCCGGATTAGAGGAAACTTAATGGGGAAGCGTGTTGATTTCTCAGCTCGTACTGTCATCACACCAGATCCGAATATCAACATTGATCAATTGGGGGTGCCATGGAGTATAGCTTTGAATCTGACATACCCAGAAACTGTCACTCCATATAACATTGAGAGGTAAATTAATTTTCTGTTATTAAGGCATATTATGCAATCACTGTTCTTGCATTGATATGTGAGAAGTTATGTCTAAATCTGATCATACCAGGTTGAAAGAGCTAGTAGAATATGGGCCTCACCCACCCCCAGGTAAGACAGGTGCAAAGTACATCATCAGGGAAGATGGTCAGAGGCTGGATCTTCGCTATGTGAAGAAAAGTAGTGATCAGCATTTGGAGCTGGGTTACAAGGTTAGTGCTGACATCGTTGCAGCATCTACCGTTTTAGTGGTGACATAACAAAAATTGCCTTTTGTTTTGGCTCACCTGTTTTGTGCTTGACTTCTCAGGTGGAAAGACACCTCAATGATGGAGATTTTGTTCTTTTCAACCGGCAACCAAGTCTTCATAAAATGTCTATCATGGGGCATCGTATTAAAATTATGCCGTACTCAACTTTCCGCCTGAACCTGTCTGTCACATCACCATACAATGCAGATTTTGATGGGGATGAAATGAATATGCATGTTCCTCAGTCATTTGAGACAAGAGCCGAAGTTTTAGAGTTGATGATGGTGCCAAAATGTATTGTCTCGCCTCAAGCGAATAGACCTGTTATGGGTATTGTCCAGGACACACTTCTTGGGTGTCGAAAAATAACCAAAAGGGACACTCTTATTGAAAAGGTTAACGATACTCTCCTTAAACACCTAATATTATTGTTTGTAGTTTTTGTAGCTTAATGTTCTGAAATTTCTCCCAGGATGTATTTATGAACATCCTAATGTGGTGGGAAGATTTTGATGGGAAGGTTCCTGCACCTGCCATTTTGAGACCAAGGCCGATTTGGACTGGCAAACAAGTTTTCAACTTGATTATTCCGAAGCTAATCAATTTAATAAGATTTTCAGCCTGGCATGCTGAAACAGAAAGTGGATTTATTACTCCAGGAGATACTATGGTCAGGATAGAGAAGGGAGAGCTTCTGTCTGGTACACTTTGCAAAAAAACACTTGGAACGTCAACTGGAAGTCTTATTCATGTTATTTGGTAAGTTATAAACGTTGCATTGCAGTTTTTGGTACACATGTTCTGTGCTGAATAATTTTGGTTGGTTTAACTGTTTGCAGGGAAGAGGTAGGGCCAGATGCTGCACGGAAGTTCTTGGGTCATACACAGTGGCTGGTCAACTACTGGCTTCTGCAAAACGGTTTCAGTATTGGTATTGGAGATACAATTGCAGATGCTGCTACTATGGAGAAGATTAACGAGACAATTGGAACAGCTAAGAATGAGGTGAAGGAGCTTATTAAGCAAGCACAAGAGAAGAACTTGGAACCTGAGCCAGGACGCACCATGATGGAATCATTCGAAAACCGAGTAAATCAGGTACTGCTGAATGCTCTTGTTTGGTTCTTTCATCTGGGAAGGAGTAGGCCATCAGCTTTTTTTGGGAGAGTTTGATTCTTCCATTTGGGAGACTTTGATCCTTCCATTTGGGAAGGAGTAAGCCATCAGTTTTTTGGTAGACTTGTTTTGACATACCCGTTTTCTATGCTAGGTTCTTAACAAGGCTCGTGATGATGCTGGGAGTAGTGCTCAGAAGAGTTTGTCTGAGAGCAACAATTTGAAAGCTATGGTCACTGCAGGCTCAAAAGGCAGTTTCATTAATATTTCGCAAATGACTGCTTGTGTCGGACAGCAGAATGTTGAGGGCAAGCGGATTCCATTTGGTTTCGTTGATCGTACATTGCCCCACTTCACGAAAGATGACTACGGCCCTGAAAGTCGCGGGTTTGTTGAGAACTCTTACCTTCGAGGTCTGACACCACAAGAATTTTTCTTCCATGCTATGGGTGGTAGAGAAGGTTTGATTGATACTGCTGTGAAAACCTCTGAGACGGGATATATTCAGCGGAGGCTCGTGAAGGCTATGGAGGACATTATGGTGAAATATGATGGTACTGTGCGAAATTCGCTGGGTGATGTTATTCAATTCTTGTATGGAGAAGATGGCATGGATGCTGTTTGGATTGAATCACAGAAATTGGACTCCCTGAAGATGAAAAAGGCCGAGTTTGATAATGTATTTCGTTATGAACTTGATGATGAGAACTGGAGGCCTACTTACATGTTGCCTGACCATGTTGATGATTTGAAGACCATTCGTGAATTCAGAAATGTGTTCGAGGCAGAGGTTCAGAAATTAGAAGCTGACAGATTACAGCTTGGGACTGAAATTACTACAACTGGCGACAATACATGGCCTATGCCTGTCAACCTCAAGCGGCTTATCTGGAATGCTCAGAAGACTTTCAAGATTGATTTAAGAAGACCTTCTGACATGCACCCAATGGAAATTGTGGAAGCAATAGATAAGCTGCAAGAAAGACTTAAGGTTGTCCCTGGTGACGATGCCATGAGCATCGAGGCTCAGAAGAACGCTACTTTGTTCTTCAATATCCTGCTTCGTAGCACATTTGCTAGCAAGAGGGTCTTGAAAGAATACAGGCTTACAAAGGAATCCTTCGAATGGGTCATTGGTGAGATTGAATCGAGATTCCTCCAGTCTTTAGTAGCTCCTGGTGAAATGATTGGATGTGTGGCTGCACAGTCCATTGGAGAACCGGCAACTCAGATGACACTGAATACTTTCCATTATGCTGGTGTTAGTGCTAAGAATGTTACCCTTGGAGTTCCCAGGTTAAGAGAGATCATTAACGTCGCCAAGAAGATAAAGACTCCATCTCTGTCTGTTTTCCTAAAGCCTGAGGTGAGCAAGAAAAAAGAATTGGCTAAGAATGTGCAGTGTGCCTTGGAGTACACTACACTGCGTAGTGTGACCCATGCCACTGAGATATGGTATGATCCTGATCCTCTAGGAACCATCATTGAAGAGGATGTGGAATTTGTCAGGTCATATTATGAAATGCCTGATGAGGATATTGACCCAGATAAGATCTCTCCTTGGCTGCTGCGTATTGAGCTGAACCGTGAGATGATGGTTGATAAGAAATTGAGCATGGCTGATATTGCAGAGAAGATCAATCATGAATTTGACGATGACTTGTCATGCATATTCAATGATGATAATGCAGATAAGCTCATCCTTCGTGTCCGCATTACAAACGACGAAGCTCCAAAAGGAGAAATACAGGATGAATCTGCTGAGGATGATGTCTTCCTCAAGAAGATTGAGGGTAATATGTTGACTGAGATGGCCCTTCGAGGCATTCCAGATATTAACAAGGTCTTCATCAAATACGGGAAGGTCAATAAATTTGATGAAAGTGAGGGTTTCAAACCAGATAACGAGTGGATGCTTGATACAGAAGGTGTAAACCTCTTGGCCGTGATGTGTCATGAGGATGTTGATTCTACAAGGACAACAAGTAACCATTTGATTGAAGTGATTGAGGTTCTTGGGATTGAGGCTGTCCGCAGGTCTCTCTTGGATGAGCTGAGGGTGGTTATATCTTTTGATGGGTCTTATGTGAACTACAGGCATCTGGCCATTCTCTGTGATACGATGACATACAGAGGTCACCTGATGGCTATTACTAGGCATGGTATAAATCGTAATGACACAGGGCCCCTCATGAGATGTTCTTTTGAAGAAACAGTGGATATCTTGCTTGATGCTGCTGTATATGCGGAATCTGATTACCTAAGAGGTGTGACTGAGAACATTATGCTTGGCCAGCTTGCTCCTATTGGTACAGGAGGCTGTGGATTGTATCTGAATGACCAGATGCTGCAGCAGGCGATTGAGCTTCAACTCCCAAGCTATGTTGAAGGTCTGGACTATGGCATGACACCAGCGCGTTCACCCATGTCTGCGACACCGTACCGTGATGGAGGAATGATGTCACCAATGCTGAGTCCAAATTTCAGGGCTTCCCCAATTACAGATGCTCAGTTCTCACCATATGTTGGGGGCATGGCATTCTCACCCGTCCCGTCAAACTACAGCCCATCCTCTGGAGGTGGTTACAGTCCATCTTCTCCGGTGTTCAGCCCAGGGCCAGGACATGGTTACAGTCCCACTTCTCCATCATACAGCCCTGCATCGCCCAGCTACAGCCCCACCTCTCCATCATATACGCCTGGCTCTCCTTCCTACAGCCCGACCAGTCCATCATACTCTCCGACCAGTCCATCATACTCGCCAACATCCCCGAGCTACAGCCCCACATCTCCTAGCTACAGCCCCACATCTCCGAGCTACAGCCCAACATCACCAAGCTATAGCCCCACATCGCCGAGCTATAGTCCAACATCACCGGTTTATAGTCCGACCTCGCCAGCATACAGCCCAACATCTCCTGCATACAGCCCGACGTCGCCATCTTACAGCCCAACGTCGCCATCATACAGCCCTACTTCTCCCTCGTACAGCCCGACATCACCCTCATACAGCCCCACGTCACCCTCATACAGCCCGACATCCCCCTCATACAGCCCTACCTCGCCCTCATACAGCCCTACATCGCCTGCATACAGCCCTACATCGCCTGGTTACAGCCCGACGTCACCGAGCTACAGCCCTACTTCACCGAACTACAGCCCCACTTCACCGAGCTACAATCCTTCTTCGGCCAAGTACAGTCCTTCACATGCTTATTCTCCAAGCAGTCCAAGGATGATGAGCCCGTACAGTCAGACTTCTCCGAACTACAGGTATTCTGTTGATAGCTTTGGCCGTTCTTTTGGTGTTGTGTTCCATTTCCATGTATGTCTATGCTTTATTTTGATTACATTACATCTCTGTTTCGTTTCTCCAGCCCGACCTCACCGACCTACTCGCCCACCTCACCATCATATGCACAACCAAGCCCGTCATACAGCCCTACAAGGTGAGCCCATTTCTGTTGATAATCACCATTGTTTCTAACTTAAAACGTTGTTGCTGTGGCAATACATGGGTTTTCTAACACGTTGCGCGAGTGTTGCAGCCCGCACACTACCTCTGGAGGACCTAGCCCAGATTACAGCCCGACATCTCCAAACTACAGGTAAATGCTTGAGGTCTTATCTCATCTGCCCGCGATGAAAGTGCGCAATTAGCTCTTCTGACAATTGTGGTTTTGAGCGTGCAGCCCCAGCGCAAGCTACTCCCCGACTGCACCGGGCTACTCCCCGTCATCCACCGGCCCGCAGACAACTGACAAGGACGATGAGACTGTTGACTAGAAAATGGCTGCTGTTGGCTTGATGCAGAACAATGCCCCACTACCAATTCTTGTTTCCTCGTGTGTCCAGAACAGGCCTTGTTGTAAGCTGCGATGCTAATGGCAGCACTAGAATTTGCGGCCGTAGCTGGGCTGATATTTAATTGTGTGTTATCTATCGGATTGTTATGCTAATGTTAACATTGGAGCTTTTGCCTTCTCATCTGTGGAGTGCTTTGCATGCGCAACTTCAGTTTGGTAGACGTATATGGTCTGCATGGATTTTCTTCTTCGAGACGGGAGGGGCATGCGAATGTATGGACGCGGTAGCGTTGTACAAAACGAACACGGCAGCGCCACGTAAACGAGATGGAATTTATGCGGTAGATTAGTCGGCAGCTCCACACAGATGAGATGGAATATATGGCTGTAGTTCAGTTGGCAGCGCTACATAAGCAAGAAGAATGTATGGCTGCCAAGCGTTGACTAACATATGTGGTGATCTTCTGAAAAAAAAAACATATGTGGTGATCTTCTTGTTGGGTACGTGGCCCGACGGTGGTGCAACCGACGGTACATGCTTTGTAGGTTGTGTGTTGCTCCCGCTTGCATTATTTTGAGCACTATAAGCAATGATCATCTGTAGCACTTCTTTTTCTGCGTCGTCCCTTTTTATAACTTTCTCCGACTTATGTCTCCTTTTTATTAGCTAGAAATAGAGATACAACCAGTGTTCATGGGAAATTCTGCAGCCAAATAGAGATACAACTCAGAGGTGGCTTCATTGATATTCTGGACACGCAACGAG
>NC_041393.1:382096898-382111857 GCF_002162155.2 Triticum dicoccoides | reverse complement strand
CAACTCAGAGTCAATAACGACCTGATCCAAACATTATTGCATCTTCACAGTGTTCTTGGTTGATCATAGGACATTTTTTTTTTATTTTCTACTACGTTTCCCATCACCAGGGCGCGCCCCTGCCTTGTATCCACTAGTAAACGTTCATATCATAATGTTACAACCCTAGAATTGAGTGCAATTAGTTGCATGAAAGCATCCATGCATCAAGTTTGAATTCAAAGGAATTTTTTAATTGGGATGTCCAAACCCTAGCACCAATATTCTCAATGAACCCAAAATGCCCTTCAGAAAAGTCCATCATTTTTTGAAATGGGTGAAAGCCTCTGCAAAAAATGGTGCACATTTTTCTAGGTCATCTTTGGAGTTTTTAATTAAATCATAATGTATTTTGAATTAGAGCATTTAATCGCTATAAATATTTTAACTGCTCCAATAATTCTGAAAATCTTGAGGGGCTCTGGAATAGTCCATATAGTCCACACAAAAATTTACAGAAGCTAATAAAATGATTTGGTATTTCAACAAACTTCAAAATATAGAAAAACAGAAAAACAGAATTAACAGAAAGACATAAATCTACCTGGGCCTTCTTACCTGGCGCTCCTGTAGCCCAAGTGGTCGACCCAGCCCACCTCGTCGGCCGCCAGCCGTCTTCCACCTCCTGCTAGTGGGCAGGAGGGCGCGTGGCCCCCGCACGCCAGCACGCGTGCGGCCACCTCCTGCTTGCCGTTGTTGCTGGAGGGCGCCAAGAGTGCCACGACACCCCTGCACCTTTTCCCTCTCTCTGATTCCTCCCTCACCCCCAGCGCTCGCGTCCATAGCCACCCGAGCGCGCCTGTCGCCGCCGTCCGCTGCCATCGCGGCAACCAGCCTCCCTCGCCCATCCAGAGTGTCCGAGAGAACCGTCGTGGCTCCGTCTTCCTCCTCAACGACCCATGCAACCGGGGACGCACCGCAGCGTCTGCATCACCCTCTTCTTCAACCTCGAATGACCGAGATCGCCGGCGCCCGTTCGCCACCTTCGACGTCTCCCCCGAGCCGCTGGGCCCTTCATTCGACCCCTTGTGAGCCCGCCCATCGTTCACCCATACCCCGCCCTCTTTTTCTCGCTCTGGCCGCCGATTTCTTCAAGGCTGAAACCCACCGCCGCACGAGCTCGATGCCTGCGTCACTCCGGTGACCATTTGGTTATGCGCCAGCGTCCAACGAGCTCGTGGCCGCTGAGGGAGTCCCGGATTAAGGGGTCCTCGGATAGCCGAACTATATACGTGGGCTGGACTGTTGGGCTATGAAGATATAAGACATAAGACTTCTTCTCGTGTTCGGATGGGACTCTCCTTTGCGTGGAAGGCAAGCTTGGCGATTCGGATATGTTGATTTCTTTTCTCTGCAACCGACTTTGTGTAACCTTAGCCCCCTCCGGTGTCTATACAAACCGGAGGGTTTAGTCCGTAGAGATAGAAGACAATCATAATCTCATAGGCCAGGCTTCTAGAGTTTAGCCATTACGATCTCGTGGTAGATCAACTCTTGTAATACTCATATTCATCAAGATCAATCAAGCAGGAAGTAGGGTATTACCTCCATAGAGAGGGCCCGAACCTGGGTAAACATTGTGCCCCCCTCCTCCTTTTACCATTAGCTTTAGACGCACATCTCGGGACCCCCTACCCAAGATCCGCCTGTTTTGACACTGACATTGGTGCTTTCATTGAGAGTTCCGCTGCGTCGTCGCCAGAAGGCTTGATGGCTCCATCAATCATCTACAACAATGCAGTACAGGGGGAGATCTTCCTTCCCAGACAGATCTTCGTATTCGGTGGCTTCGCACTGCGGGCCAACTTGCTTGGCCGCCTAGAGCAGATCGATAACTAGGCCATCAGGTCAGATTTGGAAACCTGAATTTTGTGGCCGATATCCGGGGAGACTTGATCTTCGACGGATTCGAGCCCATGACGGTCGTCCCCTGCCACCACGATGAACATGAACTAAATCTGTCATCTGACCGCGCTCAGGAGATAGCGCCTGTAACCGCTCTGGCCCTAGATCCGGAGCGGATTGCGTCGTTCGAAGACGGGAAGCTTAACCCCACCATGGAAGCCGCAGACTCGGCGACACTCGAGCTGCACACAGATCCAACATCGAGCTGGGCATGTGCCAATGGAACCTTGGACTCGTCTCCGGCCATAGGTTCCGGACCGCGTGCATCCGCGTCCATCAAACCCGATTGGGCGCCGATCTTGGAGTTCAGCTCCGCGGACATCTTGCAGCACTCACCTCACCACTGTTGGGGAACACGGTAATTTCAAAAAGGCCCCCCACCCAATTCGGATTGGGCTTGGGGGGCGCGCCCTCCACTTGGCCGCCTCCTCTTCTCTCCCATTAAGGCCCAATAAGGCCCATACACTCCCCGGGGGGTTCCGGTAACCTCCTAGTACTCCGGAAAAATGCCCGAACCTCTCGGAACCTTTCCGGTGTCCAAACATAGCCTTACAATATATCGATCTTTATGTCTCGACCATTTCGAGACTCCTCGTCATGTCCGTGATCACATCCATGACTCCAATCTACCTTCGGTACATCAAAACACATAAACTCATAATACCAATCATCATCGAACGTTAAGCATGCGGACCCTACGGGTTCGAGAACTATGTAGACATGACTGAGACACGTCTCAGGTCAATAACCAATAGCGGAACCTGGATGCTCATATTGGTTCCTACATATTCTACGAAGATCTTTATCGGTCAAACCGCATAACAACCTATGTTGTTCCCTTTGTCATCGGTATGTTACTTGCCCGAGATTCGATCATGGGTATCTCAATACCTAGTTCAATCTCGTTACCGGCAAGTCTCTTTACTCGTTCCGTAATACTTCATCCCGCAACTAACTCATTAGTCACAATGCTTGCAAGGCTTATAGTGATGAGTATTACCGAGAGGGCCCAGAGATACCTCTCCGAAACACAGAGTGACAAATCTAATCTTGATCTATGCCAACCCAACAAACACCTTCGGAGACACCTGTAGAGCACCTTTATAATCACCCATTTATGTTGTGATGTTTGGTAGCACACAAAGTGTTCCTCCGGTATTCGGGAGTTGCATAATCTCATAGTCTGATGAACTTGTATAAGTCATGAAGAAAACAGTAGCAATGAAACTAACACGATCATAATGCTAAGCTAACGGATGGGTCATGTCCATCACATCATTCTCCTAATGATGTGATCCCGTTCATCAAATGACAACACATGTCTAGGAAACATAATCATCTTTGATTAACGAGCTAGTCAAGTAGAGGCATACTAGGGACTATAAGTTTTGTCTATGTATTCACACATGTACTAAGTTTCCGGTTAATACAATTCTAGCATGAATAATAAAAAATTATCATGAATTAAGGAAATAAATAATAACTTTATTATTGCCTCTAGGGCATATTTCCTTCACCTACCTCGAGGTGCACTTCTTCTCGTCGACGATGCTATAGCCGGAGGTGGCCTCACCAATGTCTAGGACGGCTGAGATTGCGTCCGGGAATGCAGTTGAACCGCAAAGCTAGTGCTGCCTAGCCAATTGTCAACCTCAGAGAATTCGACAACAACGCCGCCGACCACATCAGGGGGATGCCTCCAAACGATTTGGCGTGAGAGTTTGGATCCACCGCCGCCATGAACGCCGCTGGCTAGGGCTAGGGAGAGAGCTCGGGGGAGAGTGAGATGGGGAAGGGGGGAGGGTGCTGGTCAGCACAGTTTGACCTGGTCCGACCAGGTGCGACCGACAGGCAGCACTAACGAGCGGCAGGTGAGCGCCGTTAGCCGTTAGTGTGGCTAACCACCTGACCTGTGGACCACCCCTTTCAGAAATGCTCTTAAAATCGTTAAGTCGGTCATCAACTCCACATGATAGTTTTTAGTCACAAAATTACAATTTTTTTGGTAGTTTTCGGTCACTTTTAAAAATGTGGTAATCCTGTGGGACGGATGCATGAAATGTGGTAGTTTTTTGTCAAACACCCGCTTTCGGGAAACATATCCGTGGGGTTCAGTTTGAGGGCGAGTAATCCTGTTTTGTTTTCATGGTTTAGGCATGTTTGTGCCAAAAATATGCGCCCCTCCTATGTACATTTTGCCTTTATTTCTTCTTAATGGATAGGCGTGTAGTTGCTCAAAGAAAAGGAAGGCCGTCAAACTCTTTCTTTAATAGAAAAGCAACATAATTTTTCTGACATGTCGCCATACAAGAAGAGTTGAATAAATCCGCCATGTTTACAAAGCCATGGCAAAGTCTGCTAACATTCTCTTGTGAACACAAAGGCGGTGCAAAGTCTGCAGACGTTCTCTCGTGAACAAAGTGAAGCACTCATATACGCAGCAAAGCGGCACTACTCTCCTGTGCACCATCCTAGAGGTGAGAGCGAGGAAAGAGATTTTGCGATTTGTATTTGTCCAGTAGAGGACATGTGCATATGCTTCTCACATGTCGGGAAAGTGAAATGCAGCTTCTACACGATATGGAACATTTGAAAGGAGCACAAGAGGCATATCTTCACTGGCAGGCGACTCACGTATGTCGAGACAGCCTCCCATGCTTTCAAGGACATCAGGTCGGGGGCTAGGGCTTTCAGGAAACTTATGCGTGGGTGCAGTTTGAGGGTGAGTAATCCTCTTTTATTTACATGGTTTCCGCATGTTGTGTCAAAAACATACGTCCTTCTGTACATTTCGCCTCTATTTATTTTTAATGAATAGGCAGCGCTGCCGCCAGAGACTGTCAAACTCTTTCTTTAGTAAGAAAAGGAAACACGATTTGTCTGACACGTCGCTGTACAAGAAGAGTTGATTCAACTTGAATAAACCAACCATGTTTACAAAGCCGTGGCAAAGTCTGCAAATGTTCTGTTCTGAACACAAAGGATGTGCAAAGTCTATAAACGTTCTCTTGTGAACAAAGTGAAGCACTTGTATACGCAGCAAAGTGGCACTACTCCTATACACCATCTTAGAGGTTTTTTTTTAGAAAAGAAGGATGATCCCCGGCCTCTGTATCTGGGAGATGCATACGACCACTTTATTGATTATTCTCGAGGACCTTACAAAATATTACAACAAAATGCCTGAATCCACCATCTTGGCAACATATGCCGCTACTCCTATCCATACGATGAATGCGTGCTAGCTAGGCCACTACCCAGACCACTCACTTAAGCCTAACATAAAAAACCGGAAGCCCCAGCCGAGCCACACACCGGGTTTGGGGCACAATCCGGTCAGACTCACTCGTGTGTCGTCGCCGCCATCTTTCATAGGTCCGTCTTCAGATCATATTGAGGCATCTACCTTGTCTGGCCACTCAGCCATCGACGTCACCATGACGCCAGACAGCTACCTCCTCTTGCACGAGTCCATCCCGCGCATCGGACGCAGAGCCTCCACAGCGCCATGCCGCCGATAACCGCCGCCATCAATGTGTGAGATGAAGCACCGCTCCACCATCCCCCCAACCATCACTTGCTCCAAAACGATGCCCCCAGGAGGGAAAGCGATAAAATATCATCATCATCCGATCCGGAAGACCCAGATCTAGGGTTTCCCCCGGAGCATCCCGAGCCTGATGACGCAGACTGCAACGGCGATGCCTCGACAAGGGAACGACATCTAAGACGCCGCCATCGTCCGCCAAGACCGTAGTCGGCGCGATTTTCATCGGCAGTTGCTCCACCAGACGTGCGCTGCCGACGTCGCTGGTCCCTTCAACCGGAGTAAACTCCAAAACGATGCCCCAAAGAGGGACTACGACGCAAAAGCGCCGCCATCGCTCGATCCCAAGGAGATCTAGGGTTTTCCCCGGAGTTGCCCGCGCTGTAAGGACCAGACAAGGGTAGAATCCCGGCGGATCTGCCCAGCTGCCGACGTACCGCACCCGCCACCGTGTCGACGACAATCCAGCGATCAAGGCCCACGCTTGGGCATAGATCCGGCCGCACCGTCGCGAACCGATCCGGTCACGCCGCCCCCGTCCCTGGCGACCGCGACGCACCAGATCGCGAGGCCGTTTGCCGCGGGGGAGCGAAGTCGCCGAGGCGCCGCCACCATCCGCCGTGGCGTCCGGCCCGCCGCCACGCTCCGGCCCGGGGGCGCCGGCCCACGCCAGCCCCACCCGTGCGAGAGGGCTCGAGTCCCCGTCGCCGCCGGCGACGGCAGGCTTCGCCTGGCCGCACCCTTGGGCGGCGGCGAGGGAGGAAGAGGAGGAGTGGGGGAGGACCGGCTGACGGGATCTGGGGGCCTCCCGGCCGCCCACGCGGGGGGCGACTCGGGAGGGGAGGAGACGAGAGGAAATGAAGCCCACTATCTTAGAGGTGAGAGAGAGGAAAGAGACTTTGCGATTTGTATTTGTCCAGTAGAGGACATGTGCATATGCTTCTCACATGCCGGAAAGTGAAATGCAGCTTTAGCACCACCACTCACCAGATTTCCCAACCGATTTCCCTGGACAGGAGGCAGTGTGCGTGCACAACCGCCAATCAGCAGCTGACCACAAGCTCGGTCCAACCTCAAGGTCTCCACGGCACTCACACATGTCAGCACCCTGCTGGACCAACTCCACGTGGCGCCGTGCTGGACACGTCACCCCTGCTGGCCAGTGTGGTATTGACACATTGGCGGGGCGATGACTTGTTAACCGCCCTAAAGATGAGGTCGAAAAGGGTTTAATCATCATTGTCATGGGGGATTAGTGGATGAGGCCTCATGCTGTCTGGGATCTTTGGAAGGCTAGCTGGATCAGTGGTGTGGTGCTCTGCATGGATTGATATGTGGCTTGCCCCTGTTGTGATATGTCTGCCTTGATGAGCACCTCCCATTGGCTGCTTGCTAATCTGGAGCAACATTTCTTTCTTACTCCACTACATGATCCTAAATCATAGGCCATCTCTGGAGAAAATGACAATTTTGTTGTTGTTGTAGATGCCAATGTTTTTATGCTGGATTGACAATTTGGCAGGATGTTTCTGAGTTGATGTGCTCACTTGTCTTGTGCTAGCGATACTGTTTAGAATGATCACAGTTTAAAATAATTCCCTCACATGAAATCCATGTATTCTGTTTGGGGCATATGCCATGAAAGCTTGCTGGACATGCTTTTACACTACCCCACGCTCTAGGCTCAACTCAACCACCATATAACATGGACTTAAGATTTTTTTTCGAAAGGGGGACTCCCCGGCCTCTGCATCAGAACGATGCATACGACCACATATATAAATAAAATAGGTTCAACAAGGTCTTAAAGTCGTGAAACAAAATAAAGGCTAGCTCACAGAGAGCCTCAACGCCAAAAATAAAAAGGCCATAGAGCCACAACCGGCTGGCATAGTAAAGATAGGAAAACTAATCGCCTATCCTATTACATGACCGCCATCCAAACCGGTTGAAGATATCCCACGCTACCATCTCCCACCGAACAGATCCAGTAACCAAACGCTCCCTGGCATCCATCGGAGTGAGTAAGGACCACATACGGATTAGCGCCGTAGCACGGAATAAAACCTGCAAAAAATGAATAGTTGTTGTTCTGTTAAAAGCCAAATCATTCCTGCAATTTCAAATTGCCCATATCAACGCACAGACTCCTACATGAATGTGTCTAGCTGTATCGGACTCTATCCCATCAAGCCACGTTCCAAATAACGAACCGACCGAACTCGGAGGAATAATGTTAAAGGCAATTTGCATGGCGCGCCACAAAATTCTCGCCAACGGACACTCAAAGAGGAGGTGCTTAATGGTCTCATCCCGATCACAGAAACTACACCTAGTAGAGCCTGTCCAATTGCGCTTAACCAAGTTGTCCTTTGTTAAAATGACTTGTTTATGTACAAACCACATAAACACTTTAATTTTCAAAGGGACTTTTACTTTCCAAACATGTTTGGAACTAGGAATGACACTCGAGTTAATAACATCGATGTACATCGACTTAACCGTAAATTGTCTAGACCTAGTAAGTTTCCAACACAACTGATCGGGCTGATGAGCTAGCTGAACCTCCATCAGTCTACTCACTAGATGAAGCCATGCATCCCATCTATCACCAACAAGCACCCTCCGAAACTGGATATTAAGGGGAATGGACGGCATAATCGTTGCAACTAGCGCATCACGTCACTGAACAATACGATACAGGGTCAGGTACTGGAGCGCCAATGGTGTATCACCAAGCCAAGTATCCTCCCAGAAACGGGTATCATTGCCATCACCGACTATAAACTTTGTTCTATTAAAGAAGGCTGCCTTAACTCTCATAAGCCCCTTCCAAAATGGCGAATCAGTTGGTCTCACTGTCACCTGTGACAAAGTCTTGGACTGCAGATACTTGTTACGGAGAATCTGCGCCCATGTTGCGTCAGTCTCAACTGATAGCTTATAGAGCCACTTACTGAGCAGGCATCTGTTCTTGACCTCAAGATTCTCAATACCCATCCCCCCTTGGTCCTTAGGTCTACAAATAATATCCCATTTGGCGAGTCGATACTTTCTCTTTAGTTCATCACTTAGCCAAAAAAATCTTGATCGGTAGAAGTCCAGCCTTTTCCTAACCCCAACTGGAACTTCAAAGAAAGATAGTAGGAACATCGGCATACTCGTGAGCACCGAATTTATAAGAATCAACCGGCCTCCATAAGACATAAGTTTGCCCTTCCAGCAACTAAGTTTCTTCTCGAACCGATCTTCGATGCATTTCCACTCTCTGTATGTCAGCTTACGATGGTGAATGGGTATACCTAGGTAATTAAAAGGTAAAGCCCCTAATTCACATCCAAACAATTGCCTATAAGCCTCTTGTTCCTCCTTGGCTCTACCAAAGCAGAACAACTCGCTTTTATGAAAGTTAATCTTTAAGCCGGACAATTGTTCAAATAAGCATAACACCAGCTTCATATTTCTCGCTTTTCCCAGGTCATGCTCCATAAATATGATTGTATCATCAGCGTACTGAAGAATGGACACACCCCCATCAACTAGGTGAGGCACCAAGCCACCCACCTGACCGGCCTCCTTTGCCCTTCCTATGAGAATTGCCAACATGTCAACCACAATGTTGAACAAAATAGGGGACATTGGATCACCTTGCCTCAGGCCTTTGTGTGTCTGGAAGTAATGACCTATATCGTCATTCACTTTAATTCCAACACTCCCTTTTTGCATAAAGGATTCTACCTGGCGTCGCCAAGCTTCATCAAAACCCTTCATGCGTAAGGCCTGTTGAAGGAAGGGCCATTTGACTTTGTCGTACGCTTTCTCGAAATCCACTTTGAAAACAACCCCATCCAGCTTTTTCGTGTGGATTTCATGGAGCGTTTCATGAAGGACCACAACCCCTTCAAGGATGTTCCTGTCCGGCATGAAAGCAGTTTGGGTAGGCTGCACCATAGCATGCGCAATCTGTGTGAGCCTATTAGTCCCGACCTTGGTGAAAATTTTGAAACTAACATTAAGAAGACAGATGGGCCTGAATTGCTCAATTCTCACAGCCACTGTTTTCTTAGGAAGAAGGGTTATCGTTCCAAAATTGAGTTGAAAAAGCTGAAGCTGCCCAGAGAAGAGATCATTGAACAAAGGCAACAGATCCCCCTTAATGATATGCCAGCACTTTTTATAAAACTCCGCTGGAAATCCATCGGGGCCCGGCGCCTTGTTATTTTCCATTTACGAAATAGCCTCAAACACCTCTTTCTCGGAGAAAGGAGCCGCAAGAATATCATTCTCCACCGTCGTGAGTTGAGGAACATCCTCAATCCTGGACTCATCCAGAGACACACAGTTCTCTTCTGGCGGGCCAAACAGCTGCTTGTAATATTCTGTAATGTACAATTTTAGGTTTTCCTGTCCTAAAATTGTTCCTTCATCTTGCTCAAGCTGAAAGATCCTCTTCTTTCTATCTTTACCATTAGCGATCATGTGAAAGAATTGAGTGTTCGCATCCCCCTGGACTACTCACCGGACCTTGGCCCGCAATGCCCACTTCAACTCCTCTTCTCTAAGAAGTTCTTTCAGCCTCATCTCCGCATCAAGCTTGGCATGAAGCTCCGTGGCCGGCAGCATCGTGGTTTCTGCTTTTACATCTAGGGACTGAATAAGGGAAAGGAGCCTTTCCTTTTCGACCTTATAAATCCCGCTAAGATGCTTAGCCCACCCACGCAGGAAACTCCTCAAATGCCTAATCTTATTCTGTCAACGCTGAAGCGCGTCTTCCCTCCTGAATCCTTAGCCCACTCTCTGGCCACGAGATCAAGGAAACCTTCACGTTCAAACCACGCCAGTTCAAAGGAAAACGCGTTTTTGTTTCCCAGGTGGGTGGCCTCACCAGAGTCCACAAATAACGGCGTGTGGTCAGAAATTCCACGGAATAAAGCCTGGACTGCTACTAGCGGGAACTTCTGTTCCCAATCGACACTAGCCAACACTCGATCCAACTTCTCATATGTTGGATTTGGCAGCGCGTTAGCCCAGGTGAATTTTCTACCCGAGAGCTCAATTTCTCTCAGGTCCAGACTTTCAATGATAGTATTGAACATGAACGACCATCTGCCGTCAAAGTTATCATTGTTCTTATCCTCACACCTTCTAATCATATTGAAATCACCCCCACCAGGATAGGAAGCTGCTCGGAACCGCAAATCCGAACTAGATCAGCCAAGAACTCGGGCTTGAGTTCGGGCTGTGCGGCACCATATACCGCAACCAGAGCCCAATTAAACCCATCTTCCTTCGAACGCACCCGAAACTTGACTGCAAAGTCACCCATAACCACACTTCGAACCTCTAGCGTCTCGCATCTAACACCTAGTAATATTCCACCCGATCTCCCTCTCGGTGGCAGGAAATGCCAACCAAAATCAATACCTCCCGATAAAGTATTAAGAAATTGTGGCGCAAAATTATCTCTACCAGTCTCCAATAGAGCAAGATAAAATCTAATCGATGCTCGACAGACGCCTCAGCAAGAAACCTTCTTTTAGCCAAGCCCTTTAGACCTCTGCTATTCCAAAAGATTCCTTTCATACTTCATCATGAAATTTTTTAGCCGTACGGATCCTAGCACTCCTACGCACTGCGGACACCAGGTACACCTTCCGTTTCCACTTGCGTTTAGAGACAGTTTGACTCTACACCCGATCCTCATAACCAGTCTCAGCAGGGCTATCCATAACCATCTCAGTAGAAACATCCTCTACTTCCGCCTCAGGAATGGGCGGCATAAGATCCGCACTAAAATTGTCGAGCACCCTGACCCCCAGCGCCTCAACCTCAGAATCAGTCATGGATTTAACCGCCGCAATATTACGAATCATCTCTAAGGCCCGCTCAGCCTCTAGATCGAGAAGATCATTAACAGAATTAGAGATTTCAGTGACATTACTACCTAGTGAAACTCCTAACTGATTTGCATTTTCAACAATCTCATCATTTGAAAAATGCAGAATGGAATTAGAAGTATTGACCGACATACCAGTAGTGGCCTCAACGTCACGGAGCTTGGCCGCCCTCATGGCGCACCGCTACTGAATGTTGTCCACATCCGACTGAGTCTGGAGACGGCCACTCACCCGTCTCCCCTCAGAAATCTAGTCCTGAATCCCTCCAAACGCAATGACATCCTCCCGAGAGACCCTGGTCGGGGTAGGGCCTCCTGCCTCACCCCAACCGCTAGGCCGGACCACCTGCACGGGCTCCCTCGCAGCCTCGCCAGGAAGAGGAAAGGCAGTCGCCATGACCTCAGACGCCTGGCGCGCCCCGCGGGATGAAGCCAACATCGAGCGGGGTGAAGGGAGTGCATGGGCCTCCTGCCCTAACTCTCCCCAGCACCGGAGAGGCCACCACCACAGGTGCCGCATGAGAAGAGGGCTCCGAGGCCACCCGCCCCGAGCCCTCTCCCGAAGGCAGAGCTGCCACCAGCAAAGAGGTAGACGCGACGGGGGAGGAGGTATCCGAGGCCACCTGCCCCAGACCCCCTCCCAACAAAGAGAAGGACACGGGAGCCACCTGCCCCGAAATCCCTACCTCAGCAGGAGAAGAGCAGCCCGAGGCCGCCTGCCCCGGAGCTCCTCCCGACAAACCAGCCACGACCAGTGGCGTCACGTCCTGAGGGGGTACAGCATGCTGAGCACGAGAGGGAGTGGCCACCTGCCGACTCACCTCCTCCTCCCCCAGACCGAGGTCGATGAAGCCCCAAGATCCCCAGGAATAGTTTCCACAGTATCCTCAAACCCCAAAGCAGGAAACGTGAGCTCAAAAGCCTCCTCGGACTCGACCTGATCACTCCACAGCCTCGGGGGTGCAGAAGAGGGTTCGAAAGACCCAAATCTCAGAGTCGTCGTAGGCACCGAGGAGGGTGGGGCTGCTCCATCCCCGGTCGTTGCGGTCTCGGACCCTGGTCCCTTGGACAGCTGTCGTCCAGAGTCCTTGACCGGCGGCTCCTGTGCTCCCGCGCTACCGTTACCCTCGTGCATATCCACGTCGGACTCGTGAGCCGGTGCAGCCAGAAGGCTCTCATCCTCAAACTCAATAACCAGATTATAAATCCTGCCTTGATATGCCCACTTAACCACTTCCGACACATACTCAATGTTCAGAATACTAACCAGAAACCGAGCAATCCCGTGAGCTCTGGTGAATGCCATGTCCACACGCTCAGGCTTCCCCACCAAAATGCCCATACTGGCCACAACCCGAGCATCCTGCAACGGCTTGGAGGGAGCCCCGGAAAATCCCAACCACGCCTGAGTAAGCGGCTTACCCTGAGGCTCTACATGCTTCCACTCATGAAACTCAAGGATGCCATCAGTTCCCGGCACCTTACACATCCCAAAACTCAACAACCTCTGCAGATCCTCCACGGAAGGAAACTCAACTCTAAACATCTTATCAGCGAGACTGACAAGGTCCCACTGGAAATCCCCAGGGGCCAACTCCCGAAGCCTCTGCACGATCTGTGCCTCAGAGACCTCCCCTCTGGTGACCTTGACAATCCCCGTGGTCATACTCGGGGTCTCATCAGAAACCTCTCGCTCATTCGGAGACTCGAAAAACATTAGCTCAGCATAGTAAACTCCATACATCATGAGCGACGGTGCCTGATCTCGTAGTATCGGACAGTCCCCAGAGTCGTGTGCCAGCTTACCGCAGGTATCACATAACAGAGCCACACACTCCGCAATGAAGTGGCCCTTGTCTCCGCGATGATAACAAAGCATCTTTTCCTTCCTGCGCGCCCACTTGGACGCCCTATCAGCCTTAGCCCTATCTGTCATCTCCGCAGATACATCGGTCATAACCTCGTTCTCAGGAACCTAAATAGTAGCAAGAGCCGTCACCACCTCCATAGCGTGACCGGTCAGCACTGGCTCCTCGGCAGCCCCATTATCGGTCATCTGCTCAATAACAGCAGGTGGTGGTGGAGTACGTGGACGGTACCGCCCCCCTCGACCTCCCCGACCACCACGATGGCCACGGTGACCTCCTCGCTGCCGATGACCCAGATCAGAAGGCCCCTCAATGAAGTCGCCGGAAGGACCCAAGAACGGCCTCTCAATCGAACCATCGCTTTGCCATGCATAACCACGACCGCCACCCGTGGACGAAGAGCCACGGTGCTGGCCAGCCCCATAGGCATCGTAGCCGTCATCCCCCCATTGACCCCGGGGCGCAACCACAGTACCGTTGGACTGCAACGGCGGAGACGGGCGAGCAACGACGTGGGGTGGAGGAGCCGGTCTAGGCATCGAACCTGAAGGCACGGGTGGCCTTGGTGGCGCAGCTCCCAGGCTCGCAGCTGCCACCGCAGCACCGCCTGGAACGACCGGCCGAGGACCGGAGCCCGGTCCCCCCCGCCCGCCAGACGGCAAGGCCGGAGCCGGTGGCCTCCCCACGGACGCCCCGCTAGCCAAGTGTGCCGCAGCCGGGCCACCCGACCGGCGTCCCGCAGCGGCCTTGGGGAGCGGCACGCCACCACGACCAGCAGCCGATGCCGGTGCCGGCAGCGTGCCCCTGCCATTGCCTTGGCCTAGAGGCAGCGCGCCCCGGCCATTGCCTTGGCCCGGCGGCAGCGCGCCCCGACCATTACCTCGGCGGCGGCGCCCCAGAAGCCCGACTAGCCCCGCTGGGCGGAAGCGGCCGCTTCCTGGGAGGAGGCGCGCCTCCAGAACCCGCCATCGCGCCGAGAGGAGGGATGCGGCGAGCCCGGCCAGGTCCGGCGGAACGCAGGTGCGGCACTCGATGCAGCGGAACCCTACGGTGAGGCGGTGGAGTAGGCGAAGACGATCGTAACATGCATGCGCCCCTCCCCTCAGTATCGATTGGAACCAAGTCCGGCTGGGCCTCATACCCACCAGACCTCGGCCCAATAGTACCCACCGGCCCAACAGAAAGCGGCTCAGCTCGGCCCAGGAGCAAATTCAAACGCTCCTGGTGAGCGGCTCGGATCTGGATCGCCGTGACCGCCGGTGACGAAGCTGCGGTCACCTCTGGCGCCGATCGCGAACTATTCCGGCGAGCATTCTTACGTCTCTTGACCAAAGTCCATGAATCCGGTCGAATCATATCAAAAAGGGTCAAATTCGAAAGACATACCTTATGCAAAGGACCCTTCCAGGGCCGGACCGCCGCCGCCGCCGTTCGCTGTTGAACAACTTGGCGCACCATCTCCGTCGTCTCCCCCGCATGAAGCCCGATTCTCGCCGGATCATCTACGGGAAGGATCTTGTCCAGTTGAAGCCACCTCGTCTTCGTCGTATCCAACACTCAAAAAATCGCAAATGAAGTCCGAAGGAGTCGCCGATGGAGGAGACGGCGGCGCCGCCGCATCTGCCTCCTCGTCTCCCTCGCCATCATCGTCTTCGGTTAGGGCCCAGAACCGCCCCCCCCCCCACCTTCCAGCGATCACCGGAG